>NW_009953068.1:1800318-1837383 GCF_000747805.2 Chaetura pelagica
GAATTTGTTGCTGTTTGCAGGGTCATGCTGTTGGCTTCATGGAATTCCCCAGCATTTTCTGCCAGGCTGTCACCCAGATAACACTCGTGAAATTTCAGAATTCCTGCAAGGTATCAGAATCACGAGGTTATTCCTGCAGGGCAGGAAGAGTGCTGAGAGTAACTGCCTGCGAAGCTGGAACAGCCCTTAGCATTTGGCATTTCCAGTATAACTGGGCCAAGCACCCTGTGCCGCGTCTCACGGGGCTTTCCCAGCACTCTGAACTACAGCCTTGCTTTTAAAATCTGGTTTTGTACCTTGCACATGATGGTTCAGAGGCATGAAGGCAGAGCCATGCTTTTATGTGATGCTCAGAATGCATTTGCTACTTCAGCAGTCTCATATAAATTATAAAACAGATCTTCCATACAAGCACCTACCAGAGTAATTCCCATTTCAAAAGATGAACATGAAAAAAATCTACTAATAGCCTCTGATCACATAAATTGAACACACAAGGCTCAAATACTGAACAAAAGTGTTATTACTACAGCAGAACCTCCTTACATCACACAAAGATTTTGCATTTCTTTCATATTGATGAAAACACATTATATGCAAAGAAAGAAAAAGATGGATTAATATGCAGTAAAATACTAAAAGATAGTGTTTCACAATGGATAAACCAAATAAAGGACACTTGCTTCTTTTAAGAGTTCAACTTATTTCTGCAAATAAAACCTTCCTCCATGCAGATTGGCATATCCTTCTTGCTTATAATTAGTTCTACAGCCTGAGATCAACATTAAATGGCTGCTCTGGGTACCCTGTTTGCCTTGACAGCATAAATTATTAAACCAGTTAAGCAGAGTGGAGGAATAAAGAAGAAAGCCACTCCTTCTGCAGCAACAGCAGCAAACACAGAATAAGGATGGAGGCTCTAAGGGTACCATCCAGGTGGAATGATGAAGATCCTGGGCTGTCACTGAACCTGCTCTCTCCATCAGCACTAATGAAACTAGAAAAGGTCAGAGTAGCTGGGCTGGAGTCACTTCTGAAGAGCTCCCCAGCAAAGCTGCTCACGGGGAAGCACCACAGTCCCTCTCCTTCCCAACACCTGGCAGTGCCATCAAGGAGGCAGCCACAAACCCACCTATTTCAAGAGTGCAACTGCTTTTCTAAAAGGCCCAGTATGGGCAAGGAGGAGACTGCTCACAAAGCCTAGTGGCAAACCCTACACTTCTAATCCATATAACTTCAGTAAACTCAGCTTGATATTAACACTATAGAAGTACTGGCACTTTATTGTGCACACTATAGGTTTAAAGAGTGCATTAGTGACTGGATGTGCAGCAGGTCAACACCATCTTACACTGACACAAGCAACATTGCAAAACACCCCCGAAAAACTGTATCTCCCAATCACTGTCATCCCATCTGAAGTCAGGCACATGTGAATGTTTTTTTCTCTTCCCAAAGCATTTTTGCTGCAATCTAAATAGTGCTTTTTTATGTCTTTAGATTTGTCACAGTAAAGGGCTGCAATTATTAAATTATATCCAGAAAGAACTCATGAAAATTTAGTCATTGCTTTATTACATAATGAGCAACAGCTGTCTGCAAAAAGCAATCCTCTTCAAATTAATCCTCCTTGCTCCTCTGTGATAAGTGTTTTCCACATTCACATGAGGAGAATTCAGAGGATCAAGCAGTTCAATGGCATTATCAGGAAGTGGGGACACCCTTCTGTTTTCTGCAATCCACTTCGGTGAATGAATGTCAAAAGCTTTTGGAAGAATAAAGCACAGAAATGTAATTAAAGTGGGGATTCTTAGGCATAGAAGATTCTCACAGAGCCAACATGCTTGGAATCTCATTACTGCTCTGCCCTTTGGGAAATACATATAGATTGGAGGCTGAAAAATGGAAATATTAAGCACGTGAAACATTTCCATTTCCAGGTGAACATCAAAGCCCTGAATAAGCATTTCTATGTCATAATTGCTGTGGTTATGGCACAATTTTTAGTCTATTCACCTCTAAGGTACTAGATGGAAAGGATTTGCTTGTACATTAACTCTGATCCCAGATTCATTCCCAGCTACAAATAGTGCAATTTTCCCTTTGTAAGGCTTGTTCATAGGCTCTCACCTCCAAAAAGGACCTCACCTGCCCCAGGAGCCAGCAGCCAGCTGTACAGATAACCTGCAGCCAGTGAATAGTAGAGAACAAGTCCCCTCTGGCTGTTCACTGTCTCCAGGACCTGGTCAACGGTCACTGGAGAATAGGGATCAGAGTCCTGCTGCCCAGTCTGGCGTTCCACAAGCAGGTCAGCAAATGCCCTTGTTCGTCCTCTCTCTGCTACTGCCAAAGCTTCATCATGGTGACCTGAAAAGACAAAGCCATCTCTCAGACCTAGCACAAACGTGGTCTGCAGGGAGACGTACAGGGAGAGCTATTATCCCAACTGGAACTAAAACCTGGGAAGGGTAGTCTCTGTGTGGGAACATTGTCCCACAGATCACCTTGGTTGCAGGCAACAGCATGATATATGGGGAAACGAGCCACAAAAAGACAAACAAATGGAGGAAGCAAGACAGAAGATCCAAAGGTGACTGAAAACTAAAGCAGGACCTTATTTCTGTTCTGGCAAAGAAACACTGCCCAGCATTGGAGGAATGAGGGAAGCACCAGGAACTGCCCCCCCACAACTTCAGCTCAACTCCTGGCAAGAGCTTGGAGTTCACACTCAGGATATGATGGCATCTCTTACCGAGACTGACAAGCACTCGCTGCAGGGCCTGGTAGGAGGATGTCTGCAGGTCAAAGAGTGACAGCTTGTAGTCTGTGCTCAGCTGCACCTCGTGTCGGATGGTTTCAAACAGTGCGGAGGCCCGGTACAGCTGGGAAGGAAAATAGCCAGGGTGACTTCCTTACAGCACAAAGCACTGGCTGGGAGTGCAGGAGGATCCAGAGCTGACATACCCTCGGGCAGGGGTGGTCTGCCCCAGGCAGCCCCTCAGGATGGTAGAGGGAGGCGACTTCAGATGGAGTAGGAAGGCACAAGGGCCTGAGCCAGCTCAGTGCACTGCACACCCTCCCCAGGACACACCAGACATGTGTCCTCCCCCGAGAACAGGAATGACCCAAAGGGCTCAGAGGACACAAGCCTGCCAGCATGAGGCAGACCACGGTGTACCTGGTGCTGAGACTCCTCCAAGTTCCCACTTGCCCAGAGGGAGAGGCCGAGGCCATGGCGGATTTTGGCTTCATCTTCTCTGCGTCCCAGCTGCTCTGCCAACCTCAGTCCTAAAAAGGAGTGAGAGAGGGTCAAAATGGGTAAGGGGCTTTGACAGCTCTGTGAGCTGTTACCTCAGATGGGCCCTAGGCTCCCAGGCTCCTGTGACAGGTAGAGACAGCCACAGAGCTGCCAAGTGCTGGGACCCATGGGACCCAACCATGGGACACCCAAGCCAGGCAGTGCCAGGCATCCTGCCAAGGTCAGCTTCAGGAAAACCAGACAAACTGATGTAATTAATCCTTTAACTTCCAGCTTTGTACACTCCAGCTACACTGCTCATCTCCTCCATCAGAGCCACCACCTTGAACAGATGCTGCTTGCAAGCTGGAGTTCCTTGCAGCAACACAGCTCACAAGCCAGCACTGGTTCTGGTGCTCAGCAGCAGCAGATGGTTTCACCTCCCTAAGAAACAACTTGTTTTCACTCCCAGCTTAGAGGACACTCACCCACCTGGTCTCACTCCCACTTTTATGCAGTAGGAAAAGCCAGGTGGCTATCAGCAAGGCATATATCAGTTTGACACCTGCTCTCAGGGTCAGAGATCTGTCAGACCTGATGTGATTTTCCCAGAGTCAGTTCTTGGTATACAATCCTATTTATTGACAAGGTTTACACCTTGTAGGGTCAGATGTAAATAAGCTTTATAAAGAGACTCTGCCAGTCTGGATTCAAGCTCAGAGCTGGCTGAGACGGCCCCAGGAAGGCAGAGATTGTGCTTTGCAATGCTGTGTCTGCAGGATGCCAGGAAAGCTCTGACTGACACAGTGTGCTGACCAGCCTTCTTAGACAGTAGCTATGGATGTCTGCAAGAGCTTTTGCATCAAAATCCACCAACAAAACTATCCTTTTAGTGCCAGGCTCACAGTACCTCACATCTCTCAGTATCTTCAGGCCTCTCCCCTACCCCCCAACACCTACTACTACATGCTGTGCTGCATTATTCAGCCTCTTACCTTCCTGAAGGTACATCACAGCCTGAGAGTAGTTCTGCAGGGCATGGTGAGTCCTCCCCAGACTGCTGTAGGACAGAGTTTTGGCTACAAGGTCATTCATTTGTGCTGCAATGCTGAGGTGCTGCTCCTGATAAACCACTGCCCTCTCGTAGGTGCCCAAGGACTCGTAGGTCAGCCCCAGGTTCCCATAGGCACGGCCCTGGCAGGTGGGGTTGTTGGTCTCCTCTGCAATCTGCAGGTCCAGCTGGTGGTACTGCAGGGCTGTGTCATACTCCCCCATCTGCTGGTAGACCCCACCGAGGCCACAGGCAGCGTCGCTCTCCAGGGCTCGGTCCTTCATCTCCCGAGCGATGTTCAGCTGGCGCTCCAGGCAGGAGATGGCTTGTTCATAGTTCCCCAGCTGGCTGTGCAAGCTCCCCAGCTCCCCGTAGGCCTGGGCTTTGTTAAATGCCTCCCCCAGCTCATGTGCCACCACAAGCCTCTTCTCAAAACACACCAGAGCCTGCTGCAAACTTCCCATGGCCCTGCAGGGGAAGAAAACAACAGCATTTATTTTGTCAGTACTTTCTCAACAGAATGTTTTGTCATCTCATCTAGAGGCCAGCTCAAACCTTTCAGGCAGAGCCAAGTGCTCCCCCCAGGAGACATCCCTGGCACCTCTAAATCAATCTCCTCCTCCTGCAACCCTGTAAACTTCTCTTCCTCTCAGGGCAGAGCACCACCAGCTTTGTTCCTGAGCTGGTAGCACAACCCTCAGCACCCAGAGGGCTGTTACTCACTCCCATGCCAGATCCCCTGTACAACAGCCACACAAACACCCCCATCAGTAGCTCAACACACCCATGTGTGCTGGTGCTTCCCTCTGTCACCAGAACACACAGGCAGTGCTCCTCACCTGTGTCCATTGCCCAGGCCCCGGTAGGCCTTGGCCTGATCTTGCATACGGTTCAAGCTTTGAGCCACAGACAGGTACTGTTCGTAATACTTTATAGCTTCCTCAAAATCTCCCAGAGCCTCGTAACAATCTCCCAGGTTCCCATATGCTCGGCCCCGATCTAACACAGACTCGTTTCCACTGAGCTGCTGCAGCATGGCCAGCTGCTGCTCAAAGTAGCCGATAGCTTCCTCCATGACATTCATGTTCATCTTGGTGATGCCCATGTTACCATAGACTTGGGCTTCTATGCTGGGGTCCTTCAACTTCTGCCCAAGCTCCAGTTGCTCCTCGTAACACTTGAAGGCCATGGTGTACTTCCCCAGCGACATATACACTGCAGCAAGGTGACCATGTGCTCTGCATTCACCAGGCATATCTCCCAGCTCCTGGTACACCTCCAGCTCCTGCGTATGGTAACCTAGAGCCTTGTCACACTTCTGTATCATTCTGTATGCAGAGCCCAAAGCTGCATAAGCACTGGCTTCCAGTCTTCTGTCCTTAACATGATGGGCTAAGCTCAACTGCTGCTCATAAAATTTTATTGCACCACTTATGTCTTTTTTACAGACAAAAATATCCCCTAAGTTCCCCAGAGCTCGAAATTTGGCCTGGGAATTGTTCAGAGACTGGGCCAGGGACAATAGGTACTTCTGACACTCCTCTGCTTTGCTGAAGTCCATCAAGGCTTTGAAGGCAAGGCCAAGGTTGCAATAGGCTTTGGCTTGGCTCAGCTTGTCATGAAGATCCTTTGCCAAGGCAAGATCCTGCTCGTAGTACTTAACAGCTTCCTCATAGTTCCCAAGGCAGTAATGGGCATAGCCAAGGTTGTGGCAAACCTTCCCTTCGCCTTCCATGTCCTGCAGCTCCGGGGACAGGCGCAGATACTGCTCGTAGTAAGGGGCTGCCTGCACAAACTCTCC
Source organism: Chaetura pelagica (assembly GCF_000747805.2). Lineage (NCBI taxonomy): Eukaryota > Metazoa > Chordata > Aves > Apodiformes > Apodidae > Chaetura > Chaetura pelagica. Next base: position 1,806,409 of record NW_009953068.1, read on the forward strand.
TCTTGAGCAGTGGAAGTTGCCCAGGTTGCTGAGGGCCCGAGCTTCGCTCTGGATGTCTCGCAGCTCCCTGGCAATGTTGAGATGGTTTTGGTAGTGCTGCAGAGCACGGTCATGGGCACCCAGTGCTTGGTAAGCAACTGCCAAATTCCCATGTGTAGATGCCTGGGAGGCACGGTCATTCACTTCCATCGAGATCTGCAGCTCCTGCCGGTGGTACTTGACAGCCTGGTCGTACATGCCCAGAGCGTTGTAAGCGTTGCCCATGTTGCCGTAGGCCCGGCCCTGGGCCGCGTAGTCGCTCAGCTCCTGAGCTATGGACAGGTGTGTCTTGTGCAGACGTAGAGCAGCATCGTAGTCACCTTTCATCTGGTGAATGATCCCTGAAAAGTAACAGAAATGGACTCAACACACTCCTCCACACTGACCCTCCTGCAACATCTCACCACGCCAGGGCTTCCCTGCAGCCAGGCCCTCCTGTAGGGCTGAACATCCAAGTTCCACTACCTCAGCACGAAACACTCTGCCTGGATTACCTGTAGTTCTATTTAAAAAATCTGTTCCCTTTCCGACTAACATGAGGCTTCTGGATAAGGCAGTTTAGAAAACATGGGCAGAAGAAACCAGGATCAAAACAGCAAATCCTTGGCTGCTGCTGCCTGTTTCTCTCCTGCCCCTGCCCTGCACTCATAATCAAAGCTAGATGTCAAGGCAGGAGGGGGAAACTGGCTCCCCAGTATCTCAGTCCAGCTCCTGGCCAAATCCTTCTTCAGCTCCAATGGGCCTACAGCTCTAGTTGATCAGCTTTAGCTGTTGCACCTCTGGCTGATGCCTCCACGAGACAAGACACACCATTGCTCTCCACCAGCCCCAGCCCCACCTCCTCTGAGGAATCTGGTGTGGGTAAGCACTCAGCTTGGAGTGACTGCAGAAGGGAGAGAGGATGGAAAACAGGTTAAGAGCAAATTTGAGTTCATCTGACTGCCTAGATAACTTCTTATTTGATGAGACTGTTCTTACTCAAGAGTCAGAAATCAGAAAAGGACAAACCTTATAAAAAAATGTAGTGGTGATTTTGGCACAAAGGAGGTGAGTGCTACTCAAGATGTACCGATGAAATTCAGCCAAGAAGAACTGCTGACACAAAGAAGGATGAGATCATTATGGAGGAAGGATTGGACAACCTTGTGTACCAGAGCAACAAGAACTCAGCAGTTTGAGCAGATGACACTATGTAAACATGTGCACTTCAAAACTGCAAGGGCAGGGAGTCACCATCTGGAAATGAGAAGGAGCTTGGTTTGAAATCCATACTTCAGCTTATAATTTCTCTTGTGCCCCAAAAAATAATTCTAAATAGCTCTCATACTAGTATATCTACTGGTAACTACAGTCGTCAGGGCAGATCCCTGTTGTGCTTAATCAGGCTGAGGTTCCTCTCACCACACAAGAATCACCAGCTTCAAGATGTCAATCTGACTCCCATCACAAAGTCCCTCTCCTTATTTTTCCATCTCAGCTTTCCTACCCTCCTTGGAGCAACATCTTTGGCAGCACTGGAGATTATTTTGGCAAATATTTAACTGACTTGACAAAGACAAAAATCTTTAGTATCCAAGGTGATTCAGAATATCCTTGTGAACAGACAGGATGCAACAGCTCAGCCCCAAAGCTTAAGGAGCCTGAAGAGATTCTACTTCACTGTGTGGAAGAAGAAAAGTCAGTGCACACTGACAACTCAGGATCTGTGTCTGCAGCAGGAGTGGTGGATGAAAAATGAGAATGCTAGGTAGAAGTCCTGTGCTCACTGTAATTATCTGTGGAGGTGGTGGAGGCACTGTCCCTGGAGGTGTTAAAAAAAATGGGTAGATGTGGTGTTATGGGAGATGATTTAGTGTTAAGGGGTTGTAGGGTGGATGGCTGGACTTGACAAAGGTCTTTTCCAACCTTGACAATTCTATGATCCTACCTCTCTTCCTCAACATGGAGGAACTCACAATGGAGGAAGAGTGTTGGGGATGCTGACTCAGCCCCAGACTCCCACTGCGACTTCATACCACACTTGAGGATAGATAAGGAGTATCTGGGGCTCGAGAGAAAAGAAATTCCTGCCCCGGGACACCAACCTTTCCTGTTCTGCATGAAGAAGTGAAGTGGGAGAGGAAGATGGCAAGTCAGACACACAGCACAGCTTTGAATGGCAAAGAGCAGCCAGGGAAGCAACATTCACAGTAAAGGTTAGAGCCCAGGTTACTGAAACAGCCGGTGCTGCCCTTCTCTGGAAAGGCTATGGGTGGAGTTAACAGAACACTGGAAGAGGCAGCCCAGAGAGGTTGTGGAGTCTCCTTCTCTGGAGACATTCCAAACCTCTACGGACATGTTCCTGTGTGAACTACTGTAGGCGACCCTGCTCCAGCAGGGATTGGATTAGATGATCTTCAGATGTCCCTTCCAACCCCTGCAACTCTCTGGCTCTGAGTTTCACCCTGGACTCTATGTCCACTGAAAAGGATGCTCTCTGTCACAAGTCCTGCTCAGGCAAACTCCTGGAATTTCACCTAAAAATTTAAGGTTGCTCTTGGGAAAAGAGGAACCTGGTAAGAGACCCCACACAGCACCTCCTGGTATGTTTCCATCATTTGCCAGGGGTAATTACAAAGGATGGCCCAGGAAGGAAAGGTTCTGACTCAGACGCCAAAATCGTCACCTACCAAATATATTCTCTCTTTGTTCATTCCTCAACGGACAAAAATGAGGTTCGTAGATGGATGGGAGATGAAGCCTTCACAGTTCTAAATGTTTTAGTCAGCCTCATTACTGCCAAGAAAGGAGAAAAACAGTGAGCAAATGTTCACCAGGAGATACCCAGGACAAAATCAAGTAGCATAACAGAGAACAAAGCTGTGCTCTCTTCAGTCTGCTATCACATTAGTTTGCTTGAGCTGTCACCCATCTGTTCATAGATGAGGGAAAGTGGTCCTGGGCCCCTTGGGCTAGTCCTCCCAACAACTGGGGAACAACTGGGGAAGAGATGGCCAAATGTCACCACCATTTTTGACACTAATTGCAAAAATGCTTCAAGAGAAAATACTTGGCACCAGGACACGAAGATAGGCATAGAAGTTCTCTCGTAACTACAAAGAAATGGTAAGAACTGAGGGAGAGACTTTAAACTGTGTTTTATCAATAATCCAAAGTGTCCTCTCCATTGCAATGGCAACCCTTAAGAGCTGCTGAGGCTGACAAGCCAGCGCTCAACATGGAGCCCTGGCATTTGGAAACACCATCTGCCTTGCAAGACAACCCAAGACTTCTGGTTAAACTCTACATCTCCTTGTTGTGAAGGGCCTGATAACTTGTGACTTGCCTTCAGTCCATTACCTCCTGCTTACTGAGCCACAGAGCGCCTTGCATCTCCCTGCAGGGCCTTGCAGCAGCTGGGCTGTGTTACAGCCTGTGGCTGTCTTGCTCAGCAGCAGATAGCACACTTAAGAGAGCTTTCCATCTAAATCACTGAAATGCAAACAGAACATTTCTGTTGCTTCAGCAAAGAGGCCAACTCAAACATTCTGGCTTGGAAACATGCATTAAGATATATTTTTTTGCCCATCAGCATGGTTATTTTGATGAGGTTTTGTTTTGCATGTGGATTAGATGAAAGAGACAATTACGGCTTGACTTTTTAATTCGTACTGGATGCATTTTAAACAACAGCAATAGACTTTCTCAACAAGAACTGCGTGTTCTCTTTCTCTAGTATAACTTAACTCTGACAGAGAAGACACAAAAATATAGCCAAGTAACAGATGAAACGTGAGATCCTGCACTCAGAAGCCAGGGAAACTATTCTAATACAGAGTTTAGAGTAGCTGAGTCAGCATACCAACTAAAAGTTATATTTAGGCTTAAATTCAACAAAAGAAAAGCATTCTCTGCTGTACCAACACTTTTTTTTCCCCATCCAAAAATTTATGGAATTACATGCTGAAAGGATCATTAAATCCAAAGCTGCTGTAAGATTAATAATGATATTAAGATGAATTTTCTAGTCCCAGCATGACTGATTTTGAGCCAGCAAAACAGTGAGAGAATTTAAACTGCAAAGTGAGAACCATGAAGGTAGAGGAACAAGAGCAAGCTGTTTTCTTTTGCAGCAGTGCTTGTTTCATCCTGGGATGATGCAAAGCAACTACTGCGAGCACCAGCACTTGCAGCAAACTGCTAAGCCCATTTCTCAATGTCTCTGTACAAGTTTGTTGGGGTGTTTTTATGCTGCCGAGCAGCACAAAGGCAGACTATGTTGAACATACAGGCAGCTGGAAGAAAGGGTACAGGACTTGAATCAAGCTTGCTCTGCTAGCAAAAGAGCTGTGCTCTGCCCAGAGGCAACGGGCTCACAAAAGAGACAATATGGAAAAGCCAGCATGGTTCATCACCATACCAATATAAGGAAGAAAACCAAAACCAAGTGACAGCTTCCATTTCCCCAAACTGCATTTCCTCGGTTTTCTGGATTTGCTCAGGAAGGATTGGGGCAGTTCTCCAGAAAGCAGCAAGTGCTTCAAATGAAAGACAAATGAAAGGGGTCCCGACCCCTGGAGGATGTCCACCTGCCTGTTACAGGTGCCCATAGCTGAACACACCATGCCATCTCCCAGGTAACTATGCCAGCAGAACAGCCTGCATACCCTCTGTTCAGCTTCCACTGGAAACAAAACATACCAGGTTAAACTTCACGCAAGAGGAACTTTCCCTCAGTCCTGACCATGAGAGGGAAAATCAGTGCTGCCCAGGCACAGCCAAGGAGAACGTCTCCATCTCCCCACCAAGGACCCGAAGTTACATGTCCTCCTGCTCCCTGCTTGGACAATCCAAGGTCCCTGCCTCCACATGGTCCCCTCTGTCCCTGTCACAGACCAGTGGATCCCTCACATCTCTGCATTATCCCTAAGCCCAGCCTCGCACTGGCAGCAGAGATGGAGGATGTACAGTTTGTGCTTTGCTAGATGCATCTACTGTTGTTCTTTGCAAAAGCCCTTAGACAAGTGTTAGAGAAAGCCAGATGCAAGGCTTCATCCTCCCAGCCCCCTGCCTGTGGGGTGCTCTGTCACACTACCAGAAATGCCATCAATGCTCTCTGCTCTCTAATGCTAAGCTTGCCACAGGCACTTTTGCCTCTCAAGCCCATTTTGCCTCACACATTTGCCCTAATTTGTGTAAAGAATGAGAATCGCAAGACTAATTAGAAAGCTAGGACTGTTTTGTTTTCTCCAATTCACCTTATCTTCTTCATTCAGCTCCTGAAGCCTCAGCTGTTAAGAGAAATTAAGTAATTCATCAAGCCCTTTTCAATTACCTGCTGTTGATAACATCACAGTACAATTAGCATCTACAAATGAACCAAGTGCCAACTGCCAAGCAGAAACAGAAGCTAATTTACAGCGTGGGGCAACCTAGAAGAGCTGAGATTCAGGGGCTGCCAGCAAAAGCATATTTTGTTACAGCAGCAACTGCCCTGTTCTGCCACTCCCAGGCAGCTGAGAGCACATCCTTGGTGACAGCTGGAACATCAGCAGCAAAACACCACATCCCACAGCAGAGACAGAAACACATCTCTGCTCCTTTCCATGTCTGCTGCTGTGAAGAAGCAGCAGAAATTTAATTCAGTCCTTCCCAGACTGCCAGCAGGTTGCCAGTGATTCCTCTTAGAAGAGCATGACACTTCTACATTGTATTATTTTAATGTGTGTGTTCTGAAAAAACTTAGGATTTGACCCATGTGTCTCCCAGCTGACAAGTCAGCAAGATGTTGGCACATCCAGCTGACAAACTCCCAAAGAAACGGTCAGGTAACGTAGCACATCACTTCCTATCTTACTGCAAGACTTACTTTTCTTTCTGACACTCGAATGGCTGGCTCTTCAATTGCACTTTACCATTTCACTGTCATGAGCTTGTGCTTTCTGGTGCCTTCCCGAGCAGGTTAATAATCAAACTTGGGACACACGCTCTCAGTACACAATGTGTAAAGTGCCTGAATTTATGAAGACAATCTGGTGAAACTTGGGTAAGTAACAAAACGGCACACAGCAAACCTCCTGCATCCTAGCAGCAGCTCTGATAGTTACAGCATTCCCTGCCAAATTCTGCTCCATGCCAGGGCCTTACCTAGATTGGAGGAAGCTCTGCCTTCAGCAGCTCGATCCTGCAGGCTCTCAGCAATGTGCAGCTGTTCTTCATGGTACTGCTTAGCTCTCTCCAGGTCCTGCATACATCTAGCTGCATGGCCCAAGCCAGCGTAAGCTCGCATCTCAATAGCCTTCTCAGCCAGCTCCTGGGCCAACTCCAACACGTAGTTGTGGTACGACATGGCTTTGTCAAAGTTCCTCCGGTAGTGGTAGGCGCTGCCGAGGTTGCTGTAGGCTCGAGCCTCCTCCCGCTTGTTTCCCAGCTCCTTGGCGATCTGAAGATGCTGCTCGTGGCACTGCACGGCGTTTTCAAAGTCCCCCATTGCAATGTACACTGCTCCCATGTTGCCCAGCTCCCGTGCCTCGGAGAGCTCATCCTTGGCCTGCTTGGCGAGGAGGACACACTGCTTGTGGCTGGCCAGGGCGTTCGGGTAGTCCCCGATGGCTGTGTACACGTGGCCCAGGCTGCTCAGCGCTGAGGATGCTGCCTGCATGGTAAGGGAAAAAAGTAAGAACAATTATCCACAGAAACAAACAGGATGGCTTCAGTCCTAGAAATCAAAGCCACAAAAGGCTATTCTGGAGAGTGTGACTACCAGCGAGAAAACCTGCTCTCTGCAGCTCTTCACACTCCTAAGGGAAGGTCAGGCAGAGGCAGAAGGAACGGGGTTGCCTAGGGAGAACAGGGCTAAGATCACCCCTTTCTCTGAAATGCACGGTGTGCCTGTGTCTCTGGTAGAGGGAGAGGACAGCACTGCAAGGCTGCAGAGACCCCTGAGGAAACGGTGGTCGCTGCAGAAATCTGCACTCTAGGACCAGCTTGAGCTGTCTCACAGAGCAAGACTTCCCCTGTAGGCAGTCACACCTCAGGTCCCCTCTCATGCTACTTCAATATCTACACCAAGTCCTGCTAACAGCAAACAATCCTCTGTATAGCAGCTCTTCAGAAAGCAGACAAATAATAGTCACCTGCAGAGAACACCACAGAGAAATGCCGGCTCTGTTCCACCCTCCACCCAGCAAGCCCATGTCAAAGCAACAGACTCCTGAGACCCTGCAGGCCAATGCCAAGGCACTGGCAGAGACCAGCAGCCGAGCACACAGCTTGGTGTAACCAAGCTGCAGCCCGAGCCACCAGGAGGACTCTGCAGTCTTTTCTTTCCAGGCTAAATGGCCGCTGAATACCCGCTGCTGGAAAACTGACACTTGCAGCCAGCACTCAGGTGGGAAAAGGAAGGTGCCTCTGCTGCTGCTCTTAGGCCAGTCTGCAGTCACCAACATCTTCACACACTTCTGCTTGTCCAATTACTCCACACTCTGAAGAGTGTTGTTCTTACTGTACCAATATGGTCCTTCTAGGACAACATCATTTATTACTGAGCCCAAAGCAACCTTGGGACTGCAGCAAAGACAACAATATTTTAGCAGCTGGTATCTCTGTCCCCTGGGACATCGTAAATAAATATGGCTGTTTGAAAACCTGAGTTCTTGCCACCAAGAAACAGCTCTATTTAACAAGACAAACTATCTGAGAAGCAGATTATTTTGCCCACTACACCCACCAGGACACAGGCCTTCCTTCAACCTGGCAGAGCCAGAGCATACACAGCCAGACAGCAGGGCAAGGAGCCAGGAGCAGGGATGTACTCCTTCTGCCTGACACATCTGCTGCCTCAGCAAGGCTGTTCGCTCCAAATCCCTGACCCTGAGTCCTCCACTGTCCCTGCATGTGCATTTCCTTCATGACCCAACTGCTGCTGTGACCCAGTTCCACAACAGCCAACCTTCCCAAACCTCCAGGAAGGAGCAGTTAGGGAGAATCACTGCACAGAGATCAGCACCAGCCCTCCTTGGCACCCTACCTCAGGCAAGGTCCAGGCCACCCTTCCACCCAAGATGGTGACAAAGCATCTCAAGACACTTCTCCTTGCTATTTAGAATGGCAGAACCCTGTGCTACTCATAAACAGGTAACACCAAGTCAAGAAGATCTATGGGCCAGAGCAAGAGCCAGATAGCATGGGTGATAAATTATTTTTGTGACCAGCAGCATTAACAGAGTAATATTTTCACAGGAAGGAACTGTAAACACACATGCTGATTCAATTTAATAGGGAAACCATCTTTTCTGATATAAGAACCTGAGGTGACAGATTAGCTAATAAACACAATTTACAGGTCATAAGATAGAGAAGTTACAAGGAAGCTCTCCCTTGGCCAGCTCCGTAAATAGCCAAGCTGCATTTGTTCTCCCTGAGGCATCCTTTCAGGGAGCTTAATTATAACGGAAGAACTGCCAGAATTCAAAATGTCTTAATTTTTTTCACTTAGTGGTAGAGATGAACTTCGTTCAACACAAGGGACAATGAAAGCACAGCAGTGGCAGAGCAGCAGCTGCCGTTGGGAAGCCCCACAGCACCCCTGCCATGTCATGCCACCACACCCCGTGACAGCAAGGCCCTGGGCTCAGTCCCACAGATGGTCAGAGCAGGGATACATGCTGTAATGAACTAGAAATAAACCACTTTTGCTGCTGTAATTACCACAGATCAGAGAGGGGAGCAGCTAGTAGCAACTCCTCAGTGACACAGTGCCAGGCTGGGGACAAAGCCAGTCAACAGGCTGCCACATAGCCCAACAGTTTCTTGGGCTTGGGAGGGATTTCTCCAACAGCAAGCACCACAGGTGGTGAGAAAACCAGCTAAACCCTCCAGAAATAAATGGTTTATAGCCCCTGCAGCAGCACAGGCACCTGGCTGAGAGGAGGCCCTGCTCTATCTTGGTCAGACTTGCCACAGTGTCAGGGTCATTTGGCCCTGGACAGGCTCTTGAGCAGTGCAGGGAAGTAACTTTTTGGCTGAGGCCAGTGAGAAAAGGTTCTTATCTAAAAGAGGGTCTGAGGGGGCCTGTTTTGAGGCTGCTGTAAAACCAACACAAGCAGTTTTGCTCTGACTTTTAACCAATTTTTACACAAATCTTCATGAGGATTAATACAAACATAGTATTGAGTAATTCGCAATCTTACTATGAAAAAACAAAAGAAAACAAAACAAACTAGATAGATGCAGACATCTTGCACAAGCCAGACCAAAATACTGCGTGGGGCCCATCACAGACATCAAGATCCAGAGCTCCCTTTGTCTTGCTAGTGAGCAACACTCACTGCTGCACAGGACAAACCATTCCGGGCAAAGCTAAAACCCAGGCCACCAACCCAGCAGCACTTCTGAAATAACTGGGCACAGCATGGAAATCCTCTTTCGGAAAACAAGGAGTCAGTGAAAACTGGTGTCTCTTGGGGCTGCTAAAAAAAAAAAAAAAAAGTGGACATTTTCACAGATTGCTGAGTAAGATGAGCTGTGGCAAAGAGCCATCCAGACAGAGACTCAGAGGATGTGAATAGGCTATAGCTAGGGAAAAGAGGCATAAATGGAAAGCAGCCAATCTCAGACTTTGTGCACAAGAGGAACTTGAGAGATGCAGAGACTGTTCTGACTGTACATGGGAAGAAATCTTAAGGAGTTCTCCTAGACTGGGAAGCAGATCGTAAGAAGGAAAATTTGTGTGGCTTGAAATGTTTACTCTCAGGGCTCCTAATCCTTTTGCCCAACAGCATTTACAGGCTTACAGTAAAGACCAGAACGAAGGGTACAAGCCTGACAACTTTTCTCAGGGCATGCAAAATGACCTGGCTTATACATCTGAGTGCCCAGGGCTGGATTGTCCAAATCAGGATGTGGGAGGAGGACAGGAGAAACAGAAAAGAATAATAAGAAGGACAAGACAAAAAGAGAAACGGGAAATGAAGGGTAAAGGCCTGAGAAGAAATAGCCCATCTCAATTTTAAAGATGGGCTGTTTCTAGAGGCTCTGCTGCTGCTCACACAGTCACCTTTACCCTCTGACGTGGCCTTCACATCAGTGCTCTCCCTGTGCTTCATTCTGCAGCAGCTTCCTCTGCAACTGATACAAGGGCTCCACGAGAAGCATTTCTCAATCATCTTGGAGTCTGCACGAGCAGAGCCTCTGTCACTCCTGGCTTCCCTGGGGCTTTCTGTGTGCAGCTTTTCTTCTCTCGGTTCTACATGCTTGTGGGGGCAATCAGTGGAAAGACTATGGAGGTTGACATTAAAGCAGTGTTTAGGAACAATTTAGTGATTACATCTGCTGGGAGACATTAATGACTCACTTCAGGGGGTTAGTAATAGGATTCCAAAAGATAAATTCATCACTGTATACTTAAAATCTTCTGCATAATAGGATCCACTAGGGGCTCTGAGGGCAGGGCTATTCCCACCTGCCCTGGCAGAAGAGTCAAAACATTGCACTGGGAGTACAAGGTTGAGACATGTGAAACAGACTCCAACTGTACTAGCATGAACCTAGTAGGGTGATGGGAGACTACAGCTTCATACAGTGGGGTTTTGCACCAGCAAACAAAGAAAAGCAACACTTTATATACCTGACAAAGACAAATTTTACAGTGGGGGTTGCTTACACCTCCAATTATGCAATTTATCACTTTAATAGAAAGCAGATTCTTCTGCCACTGAGCCGAGGCACCAAAGGGAGCTCTGAAAATGGTTTCTAATTACTCTCTTTTTCTTGGGAGCAACAGACAGCTTAGGCTTTTCAGCTGAATAAGGTAAAGAGTCTGATGTTAAGCAGATGTGCATCACAGAAAGACAACTAATAGGGACCTGGCGACTTGGAGAGATGTGTTTCTTAGCTATTTCATCCTTGCAAGATAATGGTAATTCCCCAATTACGTTACATTTAAACAATTCTTTAACCAATTGCACAGACTCCTTAAATGAGAACACTGTATAATAATTTTTAAAGGGCAAGGTGAAAATGCTCTGCCTGGTATCTCACTATAAGGTAGCCTTAATCCCCAAACATGGACATGAACTAGGATTGATCAAAGATCAGCTTTTACAGCCAAGGTGGGAAAATAACTGGCACAGACTAAGTAGGGCATGGGGTAACAGCAGTGCCTGATCCTACACAGTGCAGTGGAGTTGTATCCAAAAGACCAGTCATGCATACTCAGAACATCTACACTCAGGACAAGCAGCAATATGCTCTCTTCAAAAGCCAGCACGCCTCGTGCACAAGCTTGGGAAGGCAAACAAAGGTTTCCCAGTTCCTTGGGTGTGTTCTGGGGGTGGCGAGGGGAGGGCAGCTCCAATAGATTATTTCTGAACACGTGTGCACTGGGGTGGGCTCTGCAGCGCTCAATTCCACAATGAAAAGCAAGTCACACAAAATCCACTAGCCCAGGAACGCTACAAAGCAGACCTCAGCATCAAGTCTAATCATCTCCTGGGGCTCTCGTATCTTCATCCCACACAGCTTTCTGGACACAGTCTAAAAGGCTCCTGTGTGAAATCACTTTAGCAAGGATGGCTGACTTGACATTTTCAGTGATGATGCAAGGAAAGAAGCCCTCACTTAAAACCACAAGCTTCTCTGAGACAGTGACACTAAGGAGTGACTCATGCCCTGGTCAAAGTCAGTCCTGGAAGAATAAACCAGCATATTACAAACTTGGATTTCATAGAACCCAGAGAAGCTTCTCGGGCAGGCAAAGAAATCTCTAACTCCTACAGTGGTGTGCTGACCTGTGCCAATCCTGACACTACTCTTGCTCATAAAGCTCAATACCACTTCACTGGAAACTCAGTAAGGGAAAGCCCTGCCTGAGGTGGGCCTTCTGAAGAACCAAAGAGCATCACTCTCTGAGTTTCAGCTCTTACACAAGTTTTCTGCTTCATTTCTTTTACTGCAGTCAGGTACAGGCCTCAGTAGAGTGCTACGTTTTGCAGATACTGTGAGAGGTAAGTAAAACCAGAAGACTGCATTTCCTTCAGCTAAAATCCATGTGCTGTGGAGGTCAAGTGGGGACATTTAAAGGAGATCCTCAGGAAGTATTACATTTCCCTTTTGAGTCACAAATCCAAACAAAACAAAGCATATGGCCTTCTAGTGCGTTCCCAAATTTCCTGCACTGTTCAGATTTCCCTTCATTCTGCTTAATCCTATCACATTTGAACTGGACAAACTGGAAGAATCCAGGCAAGCTGACTTTCCCTAAAAAGGAGCTGCTAAAGACAGAGACAGAAAGGCAAAGAATTTATGCTCCCCCACACAAATCCAACTACTCCATGCTCAAGTACTGTGGTTGCTCACATCACTGAACTCACCCTCCCAGTCACACAGATAACTCAGTCAAAGATGTAATGCAGTGCTACTGCCCTAGAAGTCCCAGAATCTTCAAAAGAATTAATATGGCAAGTGTTTTCCTAGAAGCTGGTAGCGTGCCCTCCTCCAGGAAAGCAAGCCCTCCTGGGAGTTGCCCCAGTGCGCACATAACAGGGCTCTTACCAACAGGCACAGGTAACACCAGGCTTCTAACAAGGGCTTCAGTGCACACCTACAGCACAGGTCAGATTTTTTACGTCCAGTGGTTAATCAGAGGTGCCTCAAAGCCCAGCTGGTTGAAATGTCAGTCACTATACACAGGAACAGCAGGAACTGGCAAGCAAATGTCTGTAACTTTGTACACCACCAGCAGAGACAGACATCGGGGCCAAAGACTGAGTGCAGTGGATTGAACTATGCTGCAAAAGATGTCCACAAAGACATTCTGCAGACTGAGTCAAATCTCTCAAGTTCTCATTAAGCTGAAATCACAACAACATCTGCAGAACCTGAGACTTCAAGGGCAGCATGGGTAAAACTAAAGCTTCTGTCCTGGAAAACCCCATTCTCACCTAACTGCACCAGCTGCTTCACACCCTTCTTGAGCAGCAGAGGGATTCAGCACATCTCTGCTCCCCAGTCTGCTCTGCTAGGCCCTCCTGGCAAGTGGCCAGCCTACACTTGTCATTCCTGTGCTTCTGTTAGCACTGACTGCATTAAGCACCAATAGATTATCAATTAGCAACACCCTCCTTGACCTGTTCCTTACTTACATCCAGTCAGATGTGATAAAGCTGTAAGGAATCAGGTATGCTCACCTCTTATTCTTTCCAGTTCATGTTGCTGCAGGCATCAAATAATCCACTTCAGGCACACAACTATGTAATAAACAGTGGCTTCATTGCAGAAGATAAAAAGGAACCAAAAATAGAAGAGAAACAAATGCCTTCTCTCCTCATTTTCTGCAAAGCTTTGTTGCTTACTGCAGCAAGTTCTACTTTCCTACTTTAGCCTCCACAGCCTGTTTCTGACATCTCTGACAATGTTTTCATGCATGACAAACTGCTGTAGCCTGAAGACTCTTTCCAGCTCTCATTTGTGAGGTATTTATATCCTGTCCTAATTTTCTAGACTGTTTGCAAACATAACAAGATAACTGCAGCCATAAGATCTTCAGATTTTTCCTTTATGAGAAGTCTGGCAGCCCCAAAGACAGACGACCTCTTCAGATGGCTGAGTCCCACACAAATGCCATGGGCAGGAAAGCTGCTTTGGGCTCCCTCAGGCTGCAGTTAATGAAAGGATCTGATTCTTGGCACTCCATCTGAGACTTATGATAATGAAGCACAAAGGAGGAAGCAAGTGACCAGGTGATTATCACTTCAGGATTTCAGGGAGAAAGAGATTAAGTTTGTCCTATGAGAAACTGCACTTTAAGCCACCTGAAAGCCACTTGAAGGTAATGGAAAAGGATCACTGTGATGAATAATAACCCATGTAAAGCAACATTCTGTGTAGAACAGGAGCAGCCCACTGCTGTGCTCCCAAGTAACTAGGGACACATGAGCAGAAGGGTAAACAGAAGGGGTTTCTTGGCAGCAATTAAACTGCTCAGAAAGAACAGGCAGACACAGAAAGAGCCCATTTCACCACGCAGCCTGGAAGAGCTGGGTGTGCTTTCTAATTTCCCAAAGATGCACTACAGGTCAGAACCTAATATAATTGAGGTTTTACAAGCACATGTTAGCTAACCTAAACAGTCTTTACGTCACCACATACATTTCTACAATTCTCTTAAAAAAAGCCATCAGCAATTTTAAGAAAAATCACAGATGCACATTATGTTTAATTCACACTAAGCTCAGGCTGTGACTGGGAAGTGGAGCAGGGCATAGACCAGCCTATCCCATCCCACATGACATGCAAGAAAGACAGGCTACAGGACTGTAACCATCTTCCATGAGCTGGCATCCCAGGAAGCCTCCCAGGATGGCCTGAACCACCGTGGTGCACTGCCACACCACAGAGAACAGGCAGCTCAGATGTATCTGCAGGGACTACACCAGTGAGGATGAAGCCTTCCACCACTTTCTACACAACCTGTACAGGTAAGGGGCAGGGGGTTCACCATCCTCTCTGGAAGCAAAGGGGCAGTGTTTCTGGCTGCTTGAGTGTCCCCACAGTCCCTTTTTAGTGGGATACCCTCTTATCCAGTTGTTCTCCTGGCTTTCTCCACACAAATACAGAATGTGGCATGTGTAACCAGACCCTTCTGTCAGCAGTTGACTTCATCACATAGCTACAGAGACAGTAGAGACACGAGTGCACTTGTTCGCTACACACCAGCTAGTCCAGGCTCTGGTACAGGTATGGGAGCTGTTAACAGTATCAAGTCTGAAAAATACTTCTTCCAGAGCCTCATCACACCGTGCCTGGTGTGCAGGCACGTGTCCCCGTGTTAGCACTGCCCTGAGGGAACGCTGTGTTGGCAGCCCAGCCCCAGCTCTGCCCCGTGCCATGGCCTTGGTGGGCTGCAGCACACACAGCTTGGGGAGGGCTCTGGATGCCCAACAAGGCAACCAGGAAGGGAACCTGCCCCACAGCTAATTAGCTGCACATGTTCTGATGAGCTTACTCCACGCTGATGTGCCCTGTGATGGTTTCTCCAGAGAGGACAGGGTGCACAGATCCACACTTCCAGCCAAATCTGCAGCACAACTGCAAACACAGGGATGCTTGCAATGGAAGCACTAACAGCTGGAATTTCATCTTTGACAGGAGGCTGTGGCTGCCAGCACAGTCCAAACACAGAAATAATTCTCAGGAAGGAAAGGATGCAGGCAGGCAGCCAGGGAGGCAGTCTTTGTTTCGGACAAGCTCCCAAACCGCTCACTCAGAACAAGTTCAGCCAGGGGCACACACACCGTACTCAGGCATGAGCCAGAGCTGACACCACCCCTACATGTTTGCTTGGAGCCATTCAGCTTGTAGCACTAAGGGTGAGCAGGTCACAGCACCACCAGTCCCTTCACAGCCACCCAGAGCGGGGCAGCTTGGAGCACACTCAAGGGCCCCGCACGTCACACCTCAGGAAGAATGGAGACAAGAGTCACTGCTGAAGGGTTGCTGTGACACTAACTCACGCTCACTTCCAGGCTCTTTCCTTATCTAACTCAGCAGAATAGATATTTTTTAAATGATTGGCAAGGAACATGAAAAAAGTATTTTGCTCTATACCGCAAGCCACACAAGGAGTTCAGGCAAAAGGCTAAATAGCTTTGCTATTTACTGAAGATGTGGCTTGTAGAGACAAAGCACAGCAGGAAGGACACCTGGAAAGCATTTCCCCTTCCCTTCAGGAAGGGGCAAAAACCCTTGGTTTTACAGAATTTACAGATTTCAGTAGAAAGGAATGATCTATCTTTCCTTCTGCGTTTCCTTCCAGAAATATGAAAGTGAATTTCGACCTCTGTCTTGCACAGCCTGACAGTAAGTAGCTGTAACTTACAAAATGTAGGAGCTTCATGCTGTTTCTTAGCTCAGGCATGCTTTAAAGGGAACTGGGAAAAAGTACTAGAATTGCAAACCAAAATAACCCCCAGCGCTGAGCTGCACACTAAGTGTGTTCAGACAGTTGCAGAATCTGCAAATTCCCAACTGAATCCAGACACTGATTATGTCTGTCACAGCAATAATATTTCACTAATGCTCCTCCTCCAGAGAGGCACAGCAGCCGGTTTTCCCTGACAACCTTCCATCATGACACAGTCCTCTGCTGCCAGCAAAGGCCTCTCCCCACAGCCAGCTCCATGGCAATGCTCTCTCTGCAGCAAAGTGAACCACCCAGCTAGCTACCCAAGGCTCCTGGGCTCAAGCCCATGCCTTCTCTTTGTAATGTGGATTTCTGCATTCTCATGTTGCCCCTACCACACAAGAACTTCCATAGAAATAAAAGAGCAAGGTGACACAGAAACCCACAAAAGCCTGCTTAATAAACACCTTTCTTCTCTACCACTTAAACACCCAGATCTAATAATCACCTTCATAATCCTCTTTTCCTCCAAATAGTCAGCCTTCCTGAAAAAAAAATATCTGTTGAAGCTGCACCAAACATGAACTCTGCCCTACACCTCCAGTTATTTTAAACAACTGTCTTGAGACAGTAACATCCAGTTCATCAGTCTGGTTACTGATGCAGTACTGGTTCACCTGCTGCAGACAATTCTCAGAGCCACATACGTCTGTGGAGACACCTAAGAGCAGCAGCCAGTGGCCACAGAAACAAAGGGTCAGTAGCCAGATCGGGCACTGAGCCTGACCTGGTCCTGCACCTGTTCCTTCCAGGGGGAAGCTGGGGGAAAATCCCTCCAAAACCAGGCCAAGAATGATGCTGCAAGCTGCTGGGCAGTCTCAGTCAACACAGGGCAAGCAGTCACTGACAAAGCCTGTCACCCTGCCCTCTGCTCTCCTCCAGGCCCCAGTGCTCTTCTTGTGGTCACGCTCCTCCACCTGCACCCTCCTCCCAGCCCAAGGAGAGTTCGGGGCTCACACAACCCTCCTGCTCCCCCAGCACCTCCTGACCTTCCCCCAGCACAGGCCCCGGCCAGCCCAGCCTGGAGCTGCCAGCACCCTGCGGGCGTCTGGCACCAGCGTCCTTCCCAGCACTAGAGAGCTGGCAACGTGCTTCACACAAGCATTAATTTTATGATAGTTAGCTTATGATTGTGCCTCACTGCCCTGCTATTTTTTAATGCGGGGCTGTAATAGAAGGCGTCTGACAGCCCGGGAGACAGGGGAGCTGTTTCATTGCAGAGCTCCTGCAGTGCTGGTGGCCTTAAGAGCACAGGATTCAAACTCAGTCTATATGAGAGTTTGGACACTGAACCAGAACAGGGGCTCCACAGCTTTACTTTCCACCTCTCTTGTCAGTCCTCACAGCTTCAAGACACTCGCTCAAGTAGCACTTTTCCAAATTAAGTGCTTTGGAAGGAACACAGGTCCTTCCAAATGGTCATTAACAAGGGCCACTCCAACCCATCCTGAGAGATCACCAGCCCTTAGCTCTACTTTGGCACTCTGGCTCTCACAGAATTCACAGTACAAGATAGTTCTGCACACACATAAAGCAGCTAGAGACAAAGAGGAATAGGGACACAGGAGACCAGTGTTACAGGCACTGAAAGTTTTCACATCTACTTTTTGACTCCAGCCCTTCCTCTGACCCTGGCACAGCTCATCTGTTGTGCTACCCTTGTCTAACTCACAGCTGGTGATGTGGCCTGGCTGAGCATGGAGAGGTACATCCACATCAGCCTCACCTCAGCCAGAGCAGCAGACACTGCTGTAAGAGCAGCAGCACAGGCCTCACAGGATTCTCCACTTGAGCACATTCCCAGATCTTCAGCAGGCCAAGACAGCCCACGCTGAAATCTGCTCTGCTTAATCTTCACAGAGAAACAACAGACTACCAAGCTGTGCTGCTGTTTCCTCTTCAATAGCACCTAAACAACCCCAGAGCTGAACTCCTGCACTCACCTCCGCTAGAATACAGGGGGACAACTGTCCTAGATGGTCCTGCCTACCTTCCTCTCTTCTTCTGCACCTCCCTTCCTCTCTTCTCCTGCACCTCCCTTCTGCTGTCATGCTTCTGAGGATGGCATCCTACTGACCACAGTCACCATCTGCAAAGCTCCACAGGAACCAAGGAATGCACGGAAAGAAAGACTGACTCCCTTATGATTTCTAGTTTCCTGAATCGACTGTACTTTTAAGTCTGCTAATTCTTTCAGAAACAATCTTACAGAATTAGCTCATCTGAATTTTTTGACTAGTGACTGCAGCTGGTCAAAAAATCCAACCCATCACTTAACTGCGATGGGAAGCATTGAAATGAGACTGGAGATAGCTACTTCATGGTGCCTATCACAGCACCCCTCTAAGAGCCAGTCTTCTGACTGGTCTGCATAGACCAAAGCCACATGCACATTCAATACCCCAAGGTCTCTCTTGGAGATGCTAGAGATATGCCAGATCCCAGCTACTTCTGCTCCATTACCTCTCTGAGCACAAACATCATGTAAGAGCCTGAACCCTTCCCCACACTGACTGCAAAGAGCAGATGACCTGTCTGGAGCATGGATGGTGCTCAGTATGACACAGTGCTTGTAACAGGAGGTGCACAGACCCCCTGTGCCAGCAGAGAAATGCTTAAGATCTTCCATCCACTGAAGATGGTTCCTCACTCAGCTGGCAACACTTCCCTCCACCAAGTGGGCAGGGGTAGGATGGGGCTGCAGCCAGACCCTCTGCTGCTGCCCTGGGCTGAGGGGCAGCACAACCCCACCAGCCCCTGCACCCAGTGCTCCCTCTCAGGGCTGCAGCCTCCCATACAAAGGAGCACTTTTTACCTTCTAAGCCAATTCTCTGTACAGTTGGAGGTAAAACAATTACCTCATTACAGTCGCACACCAAATTCCCTTCTGGTGGAATTCACATCAGCACTACTGCAACTTTATAACATTTGCATTATAAAAATGTCTGCAAAGGAGGCCAAGAAAAACAGCTTTTTGTTCAGAGGAAGCTCTGTGGTCAAGATGATGTCATCAGAAAGCGCCAAATTAATTTCCTGTGGTTACATCCTACAGGAAATCCAAGAAGCTCAGCTTTCTTGCTAAACCAAGTAGTCATTTGTTGTCAATAACTGTTAATTATGTGCCCAGATGTGTCATAAACTAAGAACTATCATGATTAGCCCTCATTCCCTGGATTCCTCCCAGATGCACTGCTGAATCCGTTTAGATCTGCAGCTCCAGGCCAGTGAAAAGCAGCTGCCCTGGTGTCCCCAGGGAGCCCAGGGCTCTGGGGAGCACAGGTCGCCCTCGTGCCACGCACCAACACGTTTCCTGCCCTTCCCTTCAATCCCCTCCCCACCACGGGGGGATCTGCTGCTCAGAGAAACACTGCTGAGAAGAAGCAGCTACGAAGATCAGACTCTTAGCAGGAACAGGGACCCCTGATCAAGAAAACGACAAATGAGTAACAGCTCTGTATGAACAGAAACAAGGGTATCAGGAGGTTTTCCAGCTGGTAAAATAATCATGAAAATGTCTAGCAGGTCCCTCCTTGTCAGTCCTTCCATAACCTAGATTAATCTTTCCAAGGCTTACTTGAGATTTAAATTATAAAATACCACTTCAATAAAGCACTTAGCTAATCCAAACGGATATTTTTTATGACTTATCAGTGGAAAACTGATCTCTTGCATGTTTTAGATCTCCCCAAAACCAGCTTAATTTACATTAATTCACCCCTTTCCTGCTGTCTCCAGCAGCATCCTCCACCTGCCATGCCATCCACAAGCCTGTTCTCCCTTTCATGGGAGGGGAACACCTTTTGTATCTGTAACTTTCACTTAAAATCATTATTCTGTCCTCACAGTGAACTTCTGCCGGAATCTCTCAGAACACTCTTGAGACCATGTAGCATGCTTCCCTGGCCTGGCAGGGAGCCCAGCACCTCCCCTCCAGCGCTGAATCGTAAATGGTCATGGCAAAACAGCTCCAGTCCAAGCAAGCCCTCCACCCTTCAGACAATACTGCATTCTCAGGTTTGGGTTGATTCTCTTTCTTTCCATTGCTTTTTAAATAAAGAGTATTTGATGTGGACATTCTGGACAGGGAGCCAGCTCACTACTTGTCTGGAAAAGGCACAATGCAGGACGCACCCTAATGGAGCTTGGTGCAGTAGCACCTGTACCACAGGGACAAGGTCTGAGGACAGCCAGGCTCAGCTGCAGGGCTTGTACTGACCCCTGCTCAGCCCCACAGCCCGGGCACAGGGGACAGAGCCAGCAGGGAGGGAGAGGGAATGCTCAGGGCAGGCAGACAAAGCTTCTTGACATGATCATGCCAACCACACCGTGCTGACTCCCAGTTCAACCTGTGTCATAAGCTTCCTACCTCTCTGTCCTTGAGCTTCATGGCGAGCACCAGCTGATGTCTGTGGTTAGTAAGGGCTTCCCGGTAATTCCCTTTGGAGAAGAATGCGGAGCCCAGGTTTCCATGAGCCCGGCATTCTCCTGTCTGGTCACCTGAGTTAAAAGCAAACAAAACAAAGGTTAGCTAAGAAAGGTCCTGCTGGAAGCCTCCAGCAGGAAGACTGAACACCCTGAACAAGTGATACTCCAGTGTGAGAACCAGCATCAGAACAAACACATCCTTATACTTAATGCACAGGTAAAATTCTCTTTGCTGGCCTTCAGAAACTTCTACAGTGGCCTTCAGCCTTGTTTTTAGATTTGTTCTAGTTTCTTCTTTGGTCTAACACTTGGCAATTTCTCATTCTTCCACGTTTATTCCTTGCTTGACATCACTGATTTGTTCATGAAAGTCAGTCAAAAGCCCTGGCTTAAAGCAGGCCAGAAGAGTGCCAGGTTTGGCTGAAAGCAACTCTGCAGCACAGCTCAGACACAAACCATGCTATGATTGTCTTCAAGGCAGCAGTCCCAATACTCTGTGAACTCACCCAGCTAAAGCCTTCAGTCACGTTCTTTCCTACCTCTGCAAGGCTGTGCCTTTGTCTCACATACTGCCTCCTCTCCTACAGCACCCCAAAAGCTTCAAATCTCTCAGTGTTGTGCAGGATATATTGTACAAGAGGGATTTTTCAGCTAATTTATTTTTTACACCCTCTTCTTCAGCCATTGTTTCACTCCTCATTTGTTTCTTCCCTGGCAACTCCTTCAGAAGCTCAGACTGAGTACCTTTTTCTAATTATTGAAATAACAGATTGCTTCATTTAAGACTAATTTAAGGTTTTGAGCCCAGATTTACACAGGGGATAAGACCTGTTCCCACATATATGACAACTGAAAATTAGAGAACCCTGTGAAACCGTAGCACAGTAATTGCTCAATGTGCCCCCTCACACACCGAGCCAAAAAGGCTGCACAAGCCTCTGGTTTGCACCTTTCAGAAGGTTCAGGCTTGATTTAGCACCTTGTGAAATCCCACAGGAACCTGAGCATCACGGAGATGTGCTGGCCATTAACACAGCCCTTCATTTGCTCCATCTGCACCAATCCAGCACTCAAGCAAGTGAAATGAGAACTTTTACCTAAACTCTTGGCTACGTCCAAGTCCTGCTGCATGTATCCAGTGCTCTTCTCCGTATTCCCAAGGGACCAGTACGCGCTGCTCAGCGCAGAGAACACTGATCCCCGCAGCTTCAGGCTGCAAGTGCCGATCTTCAGGGCAGCCTCCAGCACCACCACAGAGGCCCCGTGGTGGCCTGCAGTCAGAAGCTCCTGGCCAATCACAGAGACCACCACAAAGGGGCTCTTGTCCAGCTTCATCTTCTGAAGTTGTTGATAGGTGGGCTCCAGGGACTCTGAAATCAAAGGCAGAGTTATTCAAACGAAGTTATTTACATCTAGAAATCACCTTCACAACTCACTTCATTGTTTGGTAAACAAATGACAGGTTAGTTAAAGGCCAGACTGCCCAAATCAAGCCAACATTTATTATGGAGACTCAGTGCTTAAATGCATCATCTAATATCTAGTACATCAAAACGGAACAACTAGCAAGCTCTTTTCCTTGCAGAAAGCACTTCAGGAAGACAGCATAAGCATGCAGAGCAGCCTCATACTGAGCTTTGAAGACTGGCCTAATGGCAGAAGGAAAACACTTGTGGAGTTTTCTAGGAGACTGAACATGGGCCCCCAGCAGCACTTAGGAGCACTGCAGTTGCTGCTCCTTCAGCACAAACTTTCAGCTGAACAACTGCAAAATCTGTGCCTGTCCAGCTACCACAGCACATAATCTGCAACAGGAGAGGTCGCAAACACTGCAGAAAGCTGCTGCTCCTTCTTCTGCAGGAAGAGGGTACTCCTGCAGAATGACAGCACTGGACCTGCCAGACTACTTGTAGTTGGTCTAATTGTCTCCATCAGTCAGATGATAAAACATCTTGGCTGCATGTTTCAATACAGATATGAATATAACAAGACCCCTGAAGCTGCTGACCAATTTGCATTTCTTGATTAGATGGTCTCACCTGAAGCAACGCTATCACAATCACCTCAGAAAACCACTTGTTCCCTGTTTTCATCATCTCTGCCTCTCTACAATCACCAAGTGTAAGAATAACGACAAAAGAGGATTTTAACACTTCCCTGATGATACGAGCAGTGCGGATGCGATTACTGACACCCAATTAGATGTCAGGTTTAAATACAGACATAAGAGGACAAGAATATGTGCTGCAACATGCCACCGCTTATCAGGCCTACCACTGCAAGAGCAGGTACAACCTCAGTTCCTGTCTTAGGGAGCACACTTACGATCATAGGCAGGTAATCCAGGTGAACAGGAGACAAAGGAAAAGGAAAACAAAAGGTGCTTCAGGCAACACTCAATTCCAGTAGGGAAGGAAGAACCACCAAGTTAACAGAAGGGCTAACATGGAGTCCATTAATGCTCTCACACAACAGCAAATGGCAAGAGAAAACACATGGACACAACCAGGTGAAAGATGCATCAACAGCAACTCCATTGCTAGGAAAGACAGTTGCCTCTTCATCTCTACATCCTGCAGACCCATGCTCCTTGAACCCCTTCATGGGGTTCAAGACTTAATAATCTGGAGCAGGACACTGACACAGCCCTTCTGCCTACCCAGTTCCTCCTCTTCTTTCTCTGATGCCAAGCATCCTGGAAGCCATCACACACCACTCTATCCATGGCTTCAAACAATCTATTATTTTGGTGGAATCAAGTTACAAGGGACTGGCTTTACACCACACCCAGAGAGATCTCCTACATCCCTCCTAGACATCAAGGTCTTGGAAAGGGAACCAGAACCACACGTAACAACTCCTGAAGTGCTTGCAGAGTGCTGAGCACAGTGGGAGCGAGATCCTGAACACTCATTACAGTGGTGCAGTACATACACACTCTCAAAGTAAAGCCAGTGCTTCATGAGCAAGGCTAATCCAAAATCTGCCAAACCAGTCAGTGGAAGGACAGCAACCGGAAAGCAGCAACACTGAGAAGCACAGCAGGGAGCAGCAGTGTAAATACACAACTGCAGCACAATAGGACAGCAAGGTCATCCAGCCAAATCTGGGATCCTTACAAAGAAAGCACATCACCTGCACTCTGAACAGCAGCCACAGTACTCCAG
Source organism: Chaetura pelagica (assembly GCF_000747805.2). Classification (NCBI taxonomy): domain Eukaryota; kingdom Metazoa; phylum Chordata; class Aves; order Apodiformes; family Apodidae; genus Chaetura; species Chaetura pelagica. Next base: position 1,829,980 of record NW_009953068.1, read on the forward strand.
GTATCAAACAAAATTTGCTTCACAAGGGAACTGCTACCTAGGACAGAAACTTCCAGATGAATTCATTTTAGACGATGGAGAAACACTGTAAAAAAGGAAACACCATCGGGGATATTTTTTTCATTTCAGTGCTACTTGGCCCTGCAGCCCTGAAGCCCCCAGCAGCATCTGCTGAGGATGAGATCTGCCATGTTCCCTCCTGGGGAGCACCATTAGGACACTGCAACTCAAAGCTTGCAAGAGAAATAGAGCAACAGAGAAAGAGTAAAGAAGAGACTAGCTCCTTCCTCTCTGAGGAAAATCCTGGAAACAGGGACATTATGAAAGAGGCAAAATCTGTACAGCTCATGCAGCTTCAAGGGCTGTGGGATTTCAACACTCTTCCTGAATGTAAGTGAATTAGCAGAGCAGCCCTCTTGCCTTCTCCAAAACACTGTCTTTTAAGATACATTGGTACCATGGAAAATCTGCTGATGTGCTCTTCTGGGAAAACACTGGCCTGGAGTATTTAGGACTCTGTTCCCAATGGCCAAGCACCACGAGAAGCTGTTCCAAGTAATAATAAACCCAGGGACACAGAAGCTCACACCTTTCTATCTGCACTGATACCAGGTTAAGACAAGCAAGTAAGGACTTAATTGCAACTGCTGCACAACACCAGTCTCTGGTGCAGTGCCTCTCCAGCTGGGTATCACCTTCTTGCTGTCCCACTGAAAAGTATTTTTTTTGTTGTTCCTCCTACTTCAGGCTCCTTTTCAGGACCTTCCAACTCAACAGAGAAGTCCTCAAATTTTTTCCCTTCAGGCCTCCAGGTTCTCCCCAGCTCAGATCCTGGCAGAGTCACCCATGGGTGGAAACCACCACCTCCAATACCTCAGCAGCAGGTCACCATCCTTACCTCGCATGGGTGACTTCATGGCGGCCTCGACCATGCCAACGAGAAGCTGAAGACTCTTGGGATCTTGAGCCAGTCCTGATGCAAACGCTGCCAGTGCATCCGCATGACGTCCAAGATACTGAAGGGCCACACCCTGTCGGAAGTATGCCTGAAAAGCCCAGAGAGAGGAACAAATGCCAATTACTTAATTGGTAGAAGTCACACATAACAAATCTGCCCATGACCTCAAGCGGATGGACACTGAGCTACACGATCACATTTTGACTTCTTTGGTCATGCTGGCTATAATCAGAAGAATCCAACACCAGAGTTTGGTTTTTGCCTGCCACCCAGGCACCCCACTTACTGCCTTGATGTGACAACTGTCTCAGCCTTTGCAAGGCTGCAGAAAAATGTTCTGCTCACATAAAGCAACAGCAAAGCTGCAGCTCAAAGTGTGTCCAGAACTTCCTTCAGAGCTACTGGGTAAGAGATCACAGAAACCACACCCCAGTATTGACTCAAAGCACTTAGGTATATTTGTGTATATATTTTGTAGCATATACATCTGGACACTTACAAAAGGTCTTGAACCTCTAAGCACCTTTTCTGCTCAGTATTCAGGTTTTACCCTCAAATCCAGGGAGGTGGAGATTAAGGAAAATCAGAAATGACATGAGAAATTTACAGACATGAATATTTAATCTCTCCTCCATTAGTAAGCCTTTATTGTTGAATCACTTTTAATGAATTTGATGAAAGCAGAGTTATTTTCATTAACCTTAAGTTCAAATGTGTTCTTATTGAACCAAACAAGCTACTGTACTGGAAACCCAATTCAATGTTAATTAGGTAACTAGCATGAAGCTTTAAACCGAAGTAAATACCAAGAACTCACAATGTGCACCAAGCATGAGCCCTCCCAGCAGTGAGCGAGCCGTCACCTAAAATGATGGCATACACTTTAAAGTCCATTTTTCCCTAGAATTATAGTTTAATCACTTTCTTTGCCACCTGATGACAGCTGGATTAGGAAAAAAACCAGCCTGCCCACGAGTCTCAGAGTGGTTAGTTTGCAGGGTACCAGCCTGTCCAGGAGGCAAACCCCTCGCTGCAGGAGAAGGCTCAGCCTGGCCAGACATGCCCAGGGCTGCAGAAGGACACTGGTCCTCAGCAGGTCACCACCGGTCCCCAGCACTGCCTGTCCCACCTCATCCTGCTGGAGCACCCAAGCACATCCCAACAGTGAGAAAAGAGAGTCCTGACCCTCAGCTCTGCAGGGAGGAGGCACCACAGGCTCCAGATGACAGAGGAAAACAAAACAGGGATTCACAAAACATGTGCAATTCCATACTGTGCCTTTCCAGCGCCCTTTCTGGGAAATACTTTTATCACCCTCACATCTATTCCCAGAAGGCCCCTCTGGAAACCACTTTATTTTCATACAAACACAGCATTCAGAGCCCAAAAGAAAAACCTATTAATTATAACTGAAAGGAAGATTTTGGCCATTTTTTCGCCTGCAAAAACCCCTTCCTTTCTTCTCCAGCTCCCAGTGCGTACAGAGCACTCTCCACACATTGTGCTCCCCAGAGACCTTGAACAAAATAAAAACATCCACATCACTTATTTCCTCCTCAAGAGGCATTCACAAGTTAGTTTAGTATTGGAATGAAGACAGCTTATCAAAGGAAGAAATCTCCAAAGAGGAAATGGTGAGAATCACCCTTTGGAAGGGGGAAGGAAAAGGAAAGGCAGGAGCCAGCAGCTGCAGTTGAAGAAAGGAGCCAGGCAGCAGCTTTCCTCTCTGACACAGACAGAGGCTTCCCATGCTTCAGCAAACTACATTTTTAATCACACAATTTGAAGATAAAAGAGTACTCACTGTACATGAAAAATTGCATTAATTTTCCAGTGATCACAAATAAGAAAAAAATATTGATTCCTTTTGAGAAGATGAAAGCAACACAAGAATGATGTTTTGCTGAAGACAGGACAAAAAAAAAACCAGGTGTTTTCTAACCTGTTCCCAGATCCAGGTCCAGGATTACCAGCCCTGCTCCAGCCCAAGCAGAGGTGGCTCTGCCCAGTGCCTGCTGCCCATGCTGCCAGCCCAGAGCACAAGCAGGGAGCTAGGACCACCAGCCTTTGGAGAACAGGACTAAAAGGCAAAAGGCAGCTTTACCAAACAGCCAGTCTACCAAGTGACTCAAACGAAATTAGAGACGTTGTTAGTGAGTAATTCGGCGCACCTATGGACCATTAGTTCTGGGAAACCAGACCATACTGCAGTCTCAGTCATTTTTTTAGTCCACTGGACAACAAGCCTCACTTCAGACAGTTTAAAGATTTCATCTAGCCAAGCAGAGATGGCCTGGGAAGGAGGACAGGGAATAATTAGTGCTTTTTATCCATAATACTATTGAAAGTGCTGATGATATTTAGGAAGCAAAAATAAATTACTCAGTTAATTAACTTGGAAATATATTTGGCACTTGAGACTTCAAAGCCAAGCAGAAAACTGGCCCTGAACCAGAGGCTGCTCCACAGCAGGTCCCAGCACAAACACAAGGTCTGGAGCCACACTGCACAGGGCTGTCCAGGCAGTAACTGCTCCTCCCCACACATCCAGATTTTGCCCCCTCCCCTCACTTCCCAGATGTGCCGTTTTGCTCCACCCTTTCCAGAACGTGCCATGGTTTCTTGCTAATAATGTATTTTTAAAGCTTTTCTCGATGCCTAACTTAATTTAAAAAACAATTGTATGAACAAGAGAAGAACGTAGAAGACAACCTTCCTACCCAGCCACTCCAGTTCTTCAGGCATCTAGTGGTTGGGCTGCAGCAGTCACTGTCTGCCCTACCAGACATAATTACTCTCTACAAATCTAAGCACGGGTCCTCTTTATTCTGCTCAATTTATTGACCAGTGTAGTTTCTATACAGGCTGGTATTTTTCACCTCTATTACAGCCCTTTTAACACACAAGGAGAATTCCCACCTGTCCAGGCAATGCAAACACAACACACGCTTGTTAGTTTTTGATCTTCTTCATCTGAGACCACATCTAGGTAACTATCTAGACCCCGAATACTAGGTTTTCATGCACAATCCAAAACAGGATTAGAATGTAAATGCTATCGTTGAAATGGCAGTTATTAAGAGGGGTTCTGAAATTTTTATTAACCCTTCTAATATCAACATGGAAAAACTTTTTAGGCAGACCAATTGTAAGTGGTTTGTAATTAATACAAAACATGCAATGAAAAGAACATACAGTACCAAAAAAAAGCATTTAGGAATATGAATGGGACGTCTACCATTCCCAGGATTCTGCTAAATAAAAGGAAGCCCAGTAAAGGAAGCCCAAGACAACCCAACACTTTCCTTAGTGGAATTTTTTGAAACAGGGATCTAGGCAAATAGGCAGGCTGTACTGGCACCTGTAGCAGGCTCTGGTACAACTCTTTGGGCTCATACAATTTTCCCCCATAGAATCCAGGGCAATAAATAATTCAGATCCTTAGCATGTCTCATACACAAAGCTCGCAGGAGTCAGAGGGAAGCGGCAGCCACAGGAGTTCAGTCCTGTCTTACCACGGTCTCCTGTAAGCCAGAAGCATGAGCTCATGTTTCTGGAACACAACTTAGTTCCAGCATACAGCAGCCCATATTACACTCATTCCTGGGCAGGACAGTGTAACCAAGTATTTTTAAGAAACCTAGAACTCCGGGTTTAACTGGCAGATAGTAGCCCTGCGAGACTGTACTGTCACATTGGACACATCCAGACAGCAAGCTGGGGGCCCCAGCTCCACTCTGGAGTGGGGTGACCCTTTCTGGAGTGTTCCAGGCAGAGACGGGACAGACACAGGCAGGGATGACCCTCTCCCAGCCCCAGGCAGATCTGCTGGACACCCACAGGAGCACAAAGACAAAACCCATCCTGGCATAAGGCCCCTTTGCCCAGGGCCAGGTGCCCCCCAGGCTCCCGTGCTACCCCTTCTCACAGGTGCCCCTGGGCCACTACCCCAGTAACACTGTCCTCGCCCTGTGCCAGAGCTTGTCTGTTAGTTTGTCACCAAAGTTGGGCTCAAAGAGGCTAATTTATGTAATGAATTGCCAGCCAATTTGTAACTGGATAATGGAGGCAGAAGAATGAAACTGGAAGAGCATCAAAAGAACTCGGAGCAGAAAATTACTGTGACACAAACACGGCAAACTTGAATAAAATGCCTCAGTCTTAGACAAAGGCTCTCTTTGTACACAGGGGAAGAAATTCAAAACACCTTTACATTCCTGTCGGCTTCAGACCCTGGACAACCAGTTATCTGGACAGATTTCCCACAATGCTCCCTTGGTTTGCCAGATCAGGAGATTATGCCAAAAATAGCACAAATAATCTATGATGCATTTAATCGGCCTGTCCTGAGCCTGCAGAGGCCTCCTGGGCAGAGGGACCTGCTGCCGGGGGCAGGGCTGGTGCCCACCAGAGCCCCCCGTGGCCGCCCACCCGTGGCCTACGGCACGTGCGTGACAGCCGAGGAGGAGCAACATGCGGGAACAGCTCCTGGGCGCCCAGCTCCAGGTTGAATCTTTCCTCTTCCCTTGCAACTGCTTTACAGCCAAATTTTAGAGAAACATACAGGACAAATCTCTGCTGTGGGGTTTCAGGAATGCAAGGCAGGAGGAATGTGCTTTAATTCAGAACACATGTGGCACAGGCACCAGCACCGCGGGCGGCCGCGAGCCCAGCCCTGCTCCCGCAGGTACAGACCCTCCCGCGCTGCCCGTGGCTCAGCTGGCACCAGATCTGCTGCCCTCAATCTGCCTCAGGGACACAAAGGGATCTGACAGATCTATCCTCTCTGCAGCAGAGCTTCTGTATCTGGTACCTGTCCCCAAGGTGTCTCTGCCAGGAACCACTCTACTCGGAAACAGAAATCTCCTCTAAGCCCCATTAAACCCATACAGAAAAGCAGGGTGGAACGGTGTAAAAGATCATACCTTGCTTTATCCAAAGAGCATTTAATTATTCTTATTAATTGTGCTTCCACCAGCTCCAGTAGGAGACAGTGCACAGGCCACTTGCTCACCTTGCAGATGTAACAGCCCAGGTTTTCACAAGGCTTATTGTTGCTCCATTCATGCTCACTCCAGGCTCGCCCTAGAAACAGCTTTAGATCCCTCTTCAGAGGGCATCCCTGCCTTTCACAACAGCACGTGGTAATAGACATTCCCATCTTTATCAGCTACAACTGAAGCCTTTTTTAATATCAAGAACTTATCACGAGTGGAGAAAAGTGCTCTAGACGAGTCACAGACAATCTGTGGGTGCCCAAGCACAGCACAAGGAAAGCACTATTGGAGATTTAATAAAGAATTACACAAAACTTAAAACAAATGAATGGGATGACACCTGTAGGCTGCTTCTCAGTGGAGTCTGGGGAAGTGGCAAGTCTGGTTTTAACACCATAGTACCTAGCACTTTGTTTAGTTTCAGCACTGTACTATGATCTAAGTTGTATTAACATTTGCTAATTAACTGTTTGCTAGTGTACATCTGCACACAATTCTCCCAACTCTAACAATTCTGGAAGTGATGAGGACTTCTGCAGAGCTCAAGGTTATACAAACATACTCTACAATTTGTTCTTACAGCCTTAAGAGCAAAAACAAATGAAAAAGCAGTACAAAGGGAAAAGAGGGAATATTAAAAATCATGTCCTAAACTGGAAGACACCCACCACAAGAACTCTTTTTGCTATTCAGCTTGAGTGTTCCAGCACAGAGTTTCATTATCTCATTTAAAATTACTCATCCAAGCAGCAGCTCAAATGACTGCCCCCCCTCTTCAGCATTTCTCCATTTTGCATGCTGGCAGGCTCTGCTGTTGAGGTGGATCACACTGAAAACACACAGTAAAGTCCAGAAACGAGACATTAAAGCATCTGGTCAGCCTGCAGTCATGAGGTTTGGCATTCACAACAAATCCAGTGGGGGATATTTCACAGTCAGCCAGCACAGCACTCATGGACTGAGGGACAGGCCCGACATCCGTGGTCTGGATTCACAGTCCAAACAGTTCTCCCAGCTGCACAACTGCGATTAAACTAATGTTGTGCAACAACCTGTAATTGCCATCTTGCAGTGAGACTACAGAAGATGACCAAAACCCTGACACCTGGATGCAAGAATAAATAACACTCTGGTGCTATTGCCAGCTATTGTCTGTCCTTTCCCAGCCAGCTGCCAGAGGACAGGCTGGACTGAGGGGCAGGCAGAACAGCCCAGGAGCTCTAGCAGCACCCAGGACACTCTGCTGGGCAGCACTGGCCAGTGCCTTCCAGCAAAACCAGACTCCCTGGTGAGTGCTTCCTATGCAGTGGTACCTAAATTACCAGGAGAGAGTCATGTTTATCACAGTCCCTGCCATGCCTGAGCGTGCTCAGGCTGCCTAGATGGCTTCCAGCAACAGACCACCTTGTCCAAAGCCACAGCCAATTGCCCTGCCATCAGCTTCCCTCC
>NW_009953068.1:1837954-1840565 GCF_000747805.2 Chaetura pelagica
GGTACATCCGTGCTGCCACCAGCTCCTCTTTGCAGGGCAGGTGGGTCCTGGCAGTTCAGTCTCTCTAAAGCTGAGAAACACTTTTGGTTTTCTCCCTCTGTCCAGAAAACCAGATGGACCCTCTCGGCTTCACTCTGTAAAACCCCTCCGTGCCTCACACTCTTCTCACACATGGTACCTCAGCCTGCTTTCAGCTGTTGTTTGATGGCTGCCATTCTGAAAATCATTTAGGGTTGGTTTGGAAATGCATGCACATGTCCCCACTGAAGTAAATAGAACAGAATTAGCCAAAATCAAGAAAGCTGGAAGGCAGAGACAGTGACTTGCATACCAACAATTTGGAGCTAGAATCTGCCACCCCCAATTCTAAGGCAAATAAACAATAAAATCCTTCTGTTCTGTCAGGTTCCTCCTGCTTCATGATTTCAGCTGTAACCTCCGAACCCGACTGTGCTTACTTCCAACAGCTGCAATGGCTGGTCACTCCAAAAAGGATGGAAAGGTGGAGCATCAATGGTAGAGTGAAAAGATCCAAAAGAAATCCTCAGAGATTTCACTAAAGCCACCACAGTTCTAAGTTTGTATACAGATGGGAAGGAGATTTAGGGAATCAGGTCTTACCTTACTAATGTATTTTATGCAACTGACTCAGAACCTCTGTAACTGCTGAAAGTCAGATAAACTTTGAACAGTATCAAATATAAACAGCAATGTGAAGGTCAAAAGAACCAGCGCACCATGTTATTTTCAACAGGCACTTCATGATTTCAACACAGACAGGTTTCCCAACATATAAGACACATTCCACTGAAACAACGGCTCTGCAAAGCAATACAACACAACTGAATATTTGCCGAAGTGCAATTGTGCTGGAAGGCACTTAGAGACCCTCCGGAACTACACTTGACTTCCTGGTACAAGCCACTCTGAAGCCACTTCCCTAGCATTCACAATCTAAAGACTGCCCTCCTCTTGAGCTACATCCCTATCTCAGAATAGAAACTAGTGAAGAAGCTAAGAATCATAACAGTACAATCTCCAAGAGCAGTCAAAAATAGAACTCAAAAGTAAGATGAAATATGTAGCAGTAACAGGGCAGAATAATGGTGACTTGTCCCAGGTGGCTGCCATGGACCCTGCAGGATGGAGCTGGTCCAAAGCCCCCAAAGAACCTTGTGCTCGTGGGGGACAGGGAGCCAAACACACCTCCTGCAGACATGGCTCCTGCTTCTTGGCTCAGTCCCACCCCACCCCAGCTGCACTCAGGCAGCACCTCCTGCCAAGAAGGACAAAGATGATGATGGGGAAAAGGGGAAAAATCAAATTTGAAGAAGAATATATAAACCTCTTTGGCAAAGATGAATGTGGGAAAAATTCTTCAGGAGGGTCATCACATTTAGCAAGTTTTGCCAGATCGTTAATTTTTGTAACACAAAGGGGAGAAACCAGCAACACCAGGATTCCTTATAGTGACTCGCCTCCTTTATCATGGATCTCTGAAGCACCAAGTAATTTAGTAGTTGCTATGGAAACTGCTAGTTTTATTGAACAGCCCTGAAAGGGTCAAGAGGTACCATCAAAATGGCCAATTGTAAATTACTTTCCTGCTAAACATCTGCTTCAGTTCAGCTGCCCTACCACTTCTCTGTTTTGTTGTCAGAACAGGATCCTGACAGACTCCAGAACAGGTGTCATTCTTCAGTGGGGCTGCAACAGGTAAGTCCAAAAATAGCCATTTTGGTGCTCCAAGATACTGTAAAGCCCTTCACAGAGAGAAACCATGCTGAGGCAAAACGGCTCAGGGACTGTGGGCTACTCCTCCCACACATCAGCACTGACCTCAGACAGCAGGAACCAGCATGAAGAGCAAGTTCTCCTCGTGATCCCCAGAGGTTTCACTGCTGCTTAGAACAGCCACGAATCAAATAACCTTCCAGGTTGATCTGCTAGTGCCTTCAGAGAAGGGATGAACAGAAGGGCAGAGAAGCACATGTCCCCATGCTCAGCTTGGCAGCCCTGTGAGGGGACAGTTACCTTTGCTGGCACAGCTCTGTGCTCTGGGGACACAAAACACGACCTTGCCCACACCAAGCTACTAAAAAACAACGCAATCTACCTTCCTGTACTTGTAACACAGAAATTAACACCTGAAATCACAAACACCAGTTGGCAGCAGCAGGAATTGTGGGAGCATTTCCAGCTTTCCTACTGGACTTGTTCGTTTCAGTTCCACAAAAGTACCTTGCTTCCCAAACTCCTTATCTCCATTTCTCAAACTTGTGCTTATTGTCAACCCAAAAGCATCAGCAAAAAGAAGCATGAGTACAGGAGCAAGGCTTCCTCTGCAGTGGATGCAAACAGCTGTTCAGTGCAGAGGCACCTCCTGCTTCTCTTCCATGGAAAAAATGCTGCCCTCAGCAGCATCACCTGGAAATCCTTACTCCAACATCTTACACCTTCAAGTTACAACTGTAATTGATTCAAACAACTGGGGTGGACAGGAGAGAACATTTTGTTACAGAACACACCTGAGCTTAAGGAGCTGCATGCTCTCTAATGACAAACATGTCCAAGCTCTTTGTCCAGGACAGGCTGCAGCTCCATGGCATTC
>NW_009953068.1:1840659-1854473 GCF_000747805.2 Chaetura pelagica
CTGCAGAAACCAGCCATGGTGAAAAAATATATCTCTAGGGAGGTGAAAGTAATAATCACAGCTTACTGAGGAAATCTCCAGACAATAGGGGTGGCTGTGGCCTCTTCTTATGTGAGCTATAAAAATGTGACTAACCTTGGGCAAGAGGTTTAAGACAGTGAGCACAGGAAAATTTCCTCCACAAGGTACCTAGGAAAAGCCACAAGAACAAAGAGCAAAAGCATCGTCTGCTGCTTACCATCAGCCTGAAACTCCATCAGGGTGCCAGGAGGTGAACAAGCAGGCTTAGTGAATAATTGAAGACACAATGATGAAACCTCAGAATGTCAGAGACATAGTACAGTTTGGTAGGTTTCATCATGAAGCCTTTGAATTCCCAAATAAGACACACTGAATAATTTATCCCTGTGTCAATACTGGGTCAGCAGCTGTTCACTCATAGCTAACGATGGTCCAACACACTTCAAGACACTTGAATGGGTCTGACCAGAGTAATGAGCAGGGCCCGGAGGGAAAGGGTGATGAAAACTCAACCTGGTCACCCTTTCAAACACTAAGCTCAGATAAAAACGTGAAGACCCAGTAGTCACGCCATGTGCATGAGGCCCCCCAGGTTCTGGACCTGCTCTAGTGCCACCCAACACAACATCCTGGTGCTGCTCCTCAGCAGCAAGAGACCAGGAAGCCAATCTCTGTTGGGTTGGCTTCAGGCTGGCACTGGCCACCCCATCCCCCAGACTTGTGCTCATCACATTCAAACCCACCCACTCACCCTAATTTATGGCACCCTGTCAGTCACAGCACAGGATGAAACAATCAAGCCAAAGGAATCAGCCCCATCCTTCTGCTCTGAAGATCTCTCTCTCATACAGCTAACAGAGACACTCACCCCAGGAACCAGATTTAATGGCCTGGTTAAATAGGAAGGTAAGTACATTTGGGTGAAAATAAACATAACTGACATAATGAACAACAAATGTGCTCCTTTTAATGTGGAATACCCCGTGTGGGCTCCTGGCTTCACAAAGCAGTGTCTGCTGTCCTGTACTTGAGTTCATCCTTCAGCTGCCTCCACAGACACTTTGAGGACCCACCATGTCCACATGCACAAGGACCTGTCAGAACAAACTCATGCATGTCCTTTTATTAGAATTCCACAGCAATCTCCCAGCTCTGCTGCAACTGCCTGAAGTACAGGGCTTGCAGCTTTGGCAAAGAAACTACATGTGTTCTTCCCAGCATCCAAAATGAACAATAGCAGAAAAGCTGTTACTGTCTGTAGTGTCTGCAGTCCCTGGTCAGAGCTCTAAGACATTCAGTACCCCTCAATTAGCAGAACAGGCAGTGTGCAGCACAGCAGAACTGAGTACCTAATATTATGTGAAAAAACAGGTAAATATACCAAGGCAGGAAGAATGTGAATGAGGACAAAGGCCCCACTGAAATATTAATTCTAGTACCAGGAGCACTGCATAGCCTTTGTCTGGCCATCATCTGGAACTTGCCAGATATTTATCTCCCCTCAGATTTTAATAGCTGATTTTACTGGTTCAGTTTTACTTTTTCACATATTTAGTATTCACTGATAGGCAGGCACACATACAACAAACCATAGCCAGTCTATTTAAGCAGTAACTGTATGGCAGCATGTGAAAATCCCTGTATTTCCAAGGGAACTCCAACAATTACCACACCCAACCACTTATGATCGGATCAAAGAGCACAGCTCAATCTGTCCTGGAAACCTGCTTTTCTAGAAATCTGCTTTAGATAATGTGAATACACAGGCACCTAACACACACCACAGAGCTTGCAGGATTTAAGTCAATTTTCAACTGCCAAGGGCTTATCCACATATAACAGTCCTGAAGCAGCCCTCATCAATACCAAGTGACCTGGTGGCATGAGTAATTACCTCCTAGTTCATCCTTTAAATGACAGAAGAATTCTTCTCAGCTGAGCTATTCCCCTGAGCTTCTCCCTGGGAAGAAAGAGCAGCATATCCAGAAGCAGAGCTACGTGCTTGTAGCTTTCCCTGCAGAAAATGCAAGCACTCACTAATTAATTCCTCTTTCCACCTATGCCTACATTAGATTTCCAAAGTATCAGAGAAAAAAAAAAAAAAGTAATACAACTACACTGTTCACATGTTCATTTGACTTTGATAATGCTTTCCATTGTTTCTCTTAAAAATCTTCTTTGTTTTTCAAATGAAAAAATCTATATATTTGCAGTAAATTTAATGAGATACTAATTATACCCGTTCATTTCTAAGATACAACAAATTCTTCCATATGAGACCTCTTGGTCTGCTGTGCTAACTGGTAATGACTGATTCTGCACCATCTGACAAAATGTCAAAGGCAAAAGACAAGGAATGAAGAAATCAAAACCACTTCAGTGTGCACACATGCGTGCTCATGCATATGTAACAGGAGAAGATATCCAGCCCCAGATCAATCATGCCAACATCATTTTAACATCAGAAAACTCAGCACTGTGTCAGTGCACACACTGGCATCGACACAGATGTAAGGAAGGTCTAAAAGCCACAGCTGCACCAGGTCACTACATCCCTGAACTGTCCTGCAGCAGCTTCTTTCTGCAATCAGTTGAGCAGTTTTGCATTTAATTCTTGCAAAATGAAGAGAAAAACAAGAATATAATTCCTTAGGTTTTTGTTAAATTCTTCAGTAAACAGTTCCAAGCTTTTATCTCTTTATAGGGCAACCCCGCAAAGCATCTACCCTTTTTCATCACACATCTTTAAAAGTATTTATCTTGTGTCAACACGGAAATCACTAAACAAGATCACAGCCTTTCACTGGGTGTGAAAGATTTCACTGGGTGTGAAAGAAGGTCCCTGCAGACCGTGTGTGCTCCTGGCAGCAGCCAGAGGTGGATTCCATGGGAGAAACAGGGCAAGCAGGAAGGGACTGTTCCCAAAGCACTTCCCCACATTCTGCCTTTCTCTGATGTGGTACAACCTGCACCAGAACATGCACTACATTGCTCCTTTCTGCATTTTTAACTTCTAGAAGTTTTAATGCTGTATGTGTCTTCATGGCACAGCTGTCCACATCTGCATGCTACAACAGCTGCTGGAGATGAAGGGTGGACAACGATGCCCAGGAACTCAAGGGAGACTGAAAACAAGAGTTTCTCCAAGACAAGAGTTGCTTTAGGCAGGGGCACAGCCAGACTCCTCCTCAGCAGCTGAAGACCTCGGTCTGTCCCATCAGGCAACGAGACCTCACAGCTGGGGACACAGCAGGTGTCAAACACAGGAGGTTCTGTGCCATCTGCCTGCCAGACCATAGTGGTGGATCTCACAGACCACGGGCTTGGCGCAGTCCATGGCCAAGTCACTTCTCTCGGTATCACAGCTGAGCAGACCTGTAGAGAATTCCTACCAGCCTTAGAAATAATGCAAGATTCAGGTCTAAGGAAATGCTTTCAGTGCTGTTAGCAGGGGACAGGAGTCTCATCATGGATCATGGCATTAGGTAGGACAGTTCTGCAGAGGTACATTCTTCATTCCACCAGACAATAAATACGTGAAAGCTAAAAACTCTTCTCTTAATAGAAAATTGAAACAATTAAGAAGTGCCTTTTTCTCAGAACATGCTGCTTCCACTGCAGCATGACAGAGGTTATTTTGAACTTATTACTTTGACAGGATTCAGTAATTAAATTTAGTCATGGAAGTCTGATCTATAAATGGAACCTACAAAAGCAATTACCATAGCTTTCATTAGATCAGTAAGCAATGGCAGCTCTGTTTGATGTAAACCAAAAGGAACATCATTTATACTGCATAAGAAATCACAGTAACTCAGTTCCCTGATTTGCTTTGAAAATGACACTTTTCAATGAAGAGAGTCACAGGTTATGAATTTCAGCCATGCTCTCCTCCTTCCAGTTTAACAGCCTCAGCAGCAAGACAATTGCATCATCTGATTCCAAGGGACTGTTTTGGCTCTTGTTTTGTACTCAGAAACCAGAGGAAGGAAAAGTTAAATTCAACATCCAAGAGATGTTGTGACTAAGCATCAAGATTTTTTTAAAAACATGTTTTCATACATGCCTTTGCTTCTTTGGTAATCTAGACTATGCAGAAGCTGATGAACCCATGACCAGCTGGTATCTCAGCCCAGACCCTGGACACACATGGTGTCACTGCCCTAACACCACTGTAGAAGCTGACCCGAAACAGCAATTTTGGAATGGAAAAGAAAAACAAAGACACCGAAGAAATCAAACTACCATCCTGGATACTGGGAAACACAGCCTTCTGCTCCCACCTGAGGGCACCAGGAAGAACACACAAGTGAAAAAAAATACCTGCCACAAACACATAGCAAGTTGCAAACGAGAAATGAGGTGTCACAGGCAGAGCAGACAGCATGTCCTGGAGTTAACATGACTACCAGACATTTTCCATGACACAACCCTTTTTTTTCTGCTATTTCCAAAATTTTGCCGAACTGAAACAGTTTAAATTTCCCATACTAGTTATTGACATGATATAATGACCTAAAAAAAGCACTAAATACTACAGCCACTTCTCTGAGCAGGATTGTGGGGATTTTTTTTTCCCTTTGAGTTTAAAAATATTTTTAAAACCCAGCTATTTATTTTCCCTTTGCTTCCTCCAAAATTTGGAACAAGAATCTGAAAATAAGCAAGGGTATCAGAAAGAAATTTGGCCAAACTGCAGATCTCATACCTGGGAGAGTCTTGATACAATTCAGCAGTTATCTAACCATCCAGGTCCCTTCTGGGTATTTTTTCACCTCAATTCTGCAAGATGTAAAGGGCAGGAAGGGGGAGGATGATTTTTGGTTTGGGTGGGTAAACTGAAACAGCATTAAAATACCACTTCTTTTTTAACTTTTTTTTTTTTTTCAAATCAAGTTGAAAATGCACAAAGTAGCAAAAATTAAGGTGTACAGGCTACCAGAATTCAGATCTTTACATGTATACGTTGTCTCTTTCCTTAGTAATCCCCACACATCCCCTTCACCCAGCCAAGTGAAAAACAAAATCCAAACAAAACCACCTCCAAACATCCCAACAAACCACTATAAATAAACTCTGGCATTTCCTATTATGCAAAGGGCTGTTGGACCCAGCAGCCTTCAGGTTTTACATGCTCCTTGGTTTGTTTTCAATCCCCTTCCATCAATCCCACCAGCCTTTTGGGGCAGGTTTTAGGCACCTCAGCCAGCCCCAACCAGAGTGTAATACGTAACAAAACAGGATGTTTCTTTAGCTAATAAACACAAACTTTGCTTGCTGCCTCCTCAGGTACCTGGGAACTCCCCAGGCTCACATCCACCACAGGGGAACACAACATGGCAGCAAACTCCCACTCTGGAAGGTGTCAGGACCCCTGCTGCTGCTCACAGAGTGTTTATTTCGCAAGCTACAGGAAGCAAAAGCTTTTTCTTTATGACCTTTAAGCTAGAAAAAACCAAACCAACCCCCCTGCAGAGCACCCAGACCAAGGAAGAGAGGCCGCATTTTGCCAGGCTCATCTCTAGGGGGGCACGGGCAGGAGGAGCCAGTGCCACCAGGAAAGCACAGCCAGCAGCCTAAGCCAGCTCCAGACACTGCACCCTCCTCACCCCTCCCTTCATCCTTTCCATCTTTCTGCTCAGGCAAAGCGACATCCTGGAACTGCAGCACTGACTCACACAGGAGAAACAGTTTGACCAAGCTCCCTCCTCTCAGGAAGATGGAGAGCCCGTGTGCTGCTGGAAATCAGATCCGCCACACACTCATCAGATTTGAATCCCCAGCTGGAATTACAGCCCAGGGATCCAGGTAGCAGAAGGTCACTGCAGTAAACTCCTCTGTGCTCAGAAATTAGCATTGCCATCAATACTACAATGCTCACCTTCATGGTAGTGGCAAGGATAACAACCTGCTCTTCTTTAGCACACCTCCTTTCCCTTCACAGAAGAAAGCAAAACCAGTAGTTTGTTAGCAACTACAACATAATTACCAAAGTAATAAAGAACGACTGTATGTTATAAAATCTGCTTGGTTTTAAAGCAGTCGTTTGACTACTAATGACACTGTGCAATGGGGTCTGCAACAGCATGGCAGCATCAGAAATGATTCCCTGCCACAGGGTGCTCTTCAGCCCACACAGGAATGCACAATTCTGCAGGCTTTTCCTGATCATCCTCTGTGCATGAAAACACAGGGAAGACTCAGGATCTGTGACGAATGAACACTGATCCCCACAGACCGAAAATAATTTTGAGAGTTGCTATAAATACCTTATGGAACATCCACTATCAGATGTTCTCATTTTATGTGTTACACAAAAATTATCATTTGATAAGAAACATGCTTTTGACACTCCTCAGTGGGACTGAACACACAGATTCTGAACATCTTTATGCTACTGTGGAAAAACTGCAACCACAAACACCGTTTCTGACAAGCGGGCCACATGACAGCTTCAACATGAAAGAGTCTTCTATCAGAAAATAAGGAAAAAGTACATTAGTAGACCAGAAAATCCTCTAACAATCTATTCAGGACAACTACTTTAAACCCAGAGCCTCTTAAATCTGACTGGGACAAAATTACTTTGAGGACCACCTTGTTATTTCCATCCTGACATGGTGTTAGAAGTCACTCCATGAAAAAACAAAACCAACAAACAAAAAACCCACTTTTAATAGTGTCCTGGTTTAAGCCAGGATGAAGCCAATTTTTCTTTTTACTGATTTTTTTTTCCTTCAGTAAGCTTTCTTGTAACCAGCACCAGTGTGTTCTGCTAGGCTGATAAGACAGTGGAATGTTTTTCTAACTACTGAGGCTTCAAGGCTGCACCTGCATTCTGCCGGCTCAGACACTATGGGGAGATCTGTGACCCCCCCGTAGGAGGCTGAGTTAGACAGACAGCAAAATTGGCCAAAGATATTCCATTCCATATATCTACGTAAGCTCAGAGGAAGGTCAGAGATCACAGAAGACAACTTCATTCCTTCTTCTTCTCCCCTTCTCTTCCGTCCATGGCCGGCGTCCGGGGAGGACTCTGTTCATCCATCACCATCGATCCTCAGCCTTGATCTCTCCTGACCCCCATAACTCTCTGCTTTCTCCAGCAGCAGCTCCGGGATTCCTCGGGACTCTTCCCAGTTCAGGGAAGTGCTGTGGGAGTTGCTGGGGTGGGGGGAGGCGAGAGGCTTTTGCCCATACCTGAATAGATCTGTATATAATTGTATATATTTTCTTGTATCATTCATTAGTGTTTTAATTAAAGCTGTGTAGTTTAGTTTTCAATCCAGCCAAGTCTCTCTCTTTTTCTCTCTCTCCTTCCCTACCTGGGTGGGGGGGAGGGGATCGAGAGCATTGTTGTTGGACCTCAGTCAAACAGTTACAAACAGAAAACCTGAAAAATGTCCTGTCTGAAAAACCTGATCACCATGAGAAGACTGCCTTCTTGCCAGCCAAACACTGACTGCTGTCCTACCTGAACATCAAACACCAATGCAGTTACAAGGCAGAGTTCTCATACCACAGAGCTTCCTCTGGGGAGATTAAAAGCCTAGAAAAGTGGCGTATCAAACAATAACGTTGACATGTAACTTTGTGACTGTGCATTTCATAAACAATGGGAGATCTGTTATGCAGTGGAAAGGCAGTCAACAGCCACCACATCCTCAACAAGAACATCAGCTCTCTGCACAGCAAATGCAGTTGTCTCCCAACAGCAGGCACATCAGGCCCTACACACATTTCAAGGCTGCAATCTCATATCACTCATCTGTGATGGGAATGCAGCAGTTAAATAAGATCTGGGTAGCTCTACATACTTCTTCCTTCGGTAATAGTCTAATTTAAAAAAATGAAGAAGTCTGAAGACCTAAATGTTAATCATCTCCCCTTTGCCCTTTCACACAAGTGTTTCCAAAGGAAATTCTGCTTCAAAGCATCACTTTTTCAGGTGCCTGAATCAATAGGCCTCTGAGAAACACAGCAGCGAGGGAACATACAATCCCCATTGCTGTTAAACACAGATGTCCCTATCCTATACACCCCTCTATCCCCTCTTCCACACACCCAGGCACTGCTCACACTGCCTGCTCCCCTCACTCCAGACACACACACCAGCCCTGGCTGGTGCTGCCCTGCAGAGGAGCCAGGCACATGCTCGAGGGGACAGACCTGCCCTGCAGCCCCGGCATGGACTCCAGTGCTGCCTGGGCAGGAAGAGGTGAAGGTGACCTGCAACTGCTAATTCCAAAAGTCCTGGATCCCACTTTAATACCTAGGCTGCAGCCCAAACGTCCCAAACAAAGCAGCAAATCCTGCCCCCGTGCAGTACTTCTTTTGAAACACCAGATGACATCAGAAGGACAAAGCAACACCTTCCTGACAATAGTCCTGATGAACAAGCCAGAAAGGTCTGTTTCTCACCATGTTCTACCTGCTGCTCCTTTCAGTAAGTTCGACCTAAATCAGGTGCTAGACCGTGCAGACTTGGCCACCAAGGCCAAAAATATATCCAACCACAGAGACATATTTGCATCTATCTTAGCTTTTTACACTTCTACCACTATCTGGAACACTTTATGTGTATTCATCAGTCAATTAAAATGCAGAAGCTTAATTCACCAGATTTATAGCAAGACAAATAAATATCCTAACTTATCTTACAGTTGAGAAATTTCCCTATTCTAAGAGCTCCTTCCCCCTTGCTAATACAATCCCATTCCCCCCATCATCCCACCCTGAATAATCTCTCCTAAACCCTTCCCTGTTTATACACATGCAATAATCACAGACTTTCATGTCCCCCGTTCACTGTCAGTTTTCCAAATGACACAAATTTAGCCCCTCTGATCTTTCTTCACACATCAGTCCCTCCAGGCCCCTAATCACTTTTTTCACTCTTCTCTGAACTCCCTCCAGTAATGATGTGGTTCTAATCCTCTGAAAGAAGAGGCTTTTGGCTTCAGTGCATCACACAGATGCAAACAAACTAATTCAGAGAGCTTCACAAGCTCTGTACACAGCACTGTCACCAGCCGCCAGGCATTAAACCATGACACTGAAACAAAGATGGAATTGTCTCATCAACACTTGAGATGCCAGAAGCTGAAAGAAAACACAATGAAAATTAAAACGATGACCTGATCAGCACTTACACAGCCACCAGGACTTTGTGTGAGTAAAAGCCACAGACAGGCATAGTTGTCTGCTGGATGCTTTGAAGAATCTGGTAGAAAACACAAGACTGCTCTAAGCCATCAAACAATAACTTTGCTCAGTATTTCTGCTTTGCTTAAGGATGTTTTCAATTACTCTAAATGAGCCGCTCCCTCAGTAGAAATCCATCAGCACTGGCTCCATACCCATTTGAACTACAGCAAAACCTGAGTTCTCCTTATTCTTACCACCACCAGGTAATTCAACACTAAACCATTCTAACCATCTCAGTCTATGGAAGCGTGTTCAGTTGGTGCATTGCAGTGTCCCCAAGCACCAGACTTGCAAATTAGTTTCATAGTTATGCCAGATGTAGCTTTCCTGCAGCCTTCAGAAACTCCTCAGAACCGGTGCCTGCAGAGGCCCTGCTGGAGACTGGGCACCCAGAGGCACTGCAGATAAAACACTGCATGGCATTGCTACCAGGGTTCCAGAACAAGACTTCAATAGCTTTGAGACGCCACCTGCTGCACCAGAAGGGACACAATGAACCATCCATATTTCATGAAGCCCAGCCAATAACCAGCTAGTGGTCAGTTAACCAGTGGTTGGTTAACTAACACAGCATATTCGCAGGCCTTGCATACTCCAAGTCTGACAAAAGAAAGTAAACGGAACCCTGAGACTTCAGTCACTGAAAAACAAAACCAACTTAATAAAACTTTATGAATTTCCAACAGAACAGGCTCACTCAGTGTTATTTTCCATGTTAACAGTTCACTATTCATGAGGCTCAGAGGATCACAATTCCCTCTAGCTTTACACAAGTCAAAATGTTTATACAAGCCCTCTGCCACTCCCTCTTATGCTCTTTGCTACACAGCAGCAGTCCTCAGCATTTTAGACAATTTCTCCAGTGCACTTTCTAGTGAGCACATAAATAAACGATGACAAATTGTCTCTAATTTGACAGCTAGTAAGTAAATACCACTTAAATTCTTTCCACAGATGTGCTGCCTGATTAGTGTATTCTTCACTACACTTACAAGAATAAATTCCTGATGAAGGAAGGTACAGGACACTGCTTGTTGCAGAAAACACCCCATCTTATGCACAGGGATCACACCAGGTCCCTAATCATACCGGAATTACAAGTACTCCAATCTGATCGATTACTGTCTCACAGCTGGATCCCATCTGCACACCACCACTTCTCCTCTGGGTAAGATGCAGATCTCCTGCCCTCTCATACATCACGTGAAAGCCAGGAGAAGCCTTATGCAAAAAACAGATGGCAGAAACAGCTCAAAATGCTGCATTTCAGTGATTAAAAGGTATCAAAGTAAGAGACTCAGCTTCCGTTGGGCCAAAGCATTCCATCCAACAGCTACATGCCTGGTGAGCACAAGGTTCTGCAGTACGAGGAGAGGAGAAGGAATTCATCAAAGCAGGATTCAAACCAGAAAAATGCTGAGGGAAGCCAAGCAGCAGGGCCAGCAGCAGCCCCGGGACCAGCGGCCGCCATCTCAGCGCCGTTCAGCAGCCACCGGGATGTGTCTCCATGGCAGCAAAGGATGCAGGGGAGCTGCTGCCTGGAATGATGGCTCTGGTCACAGGAGGACAGGAGACTGAACAGCAAAGGTGCCACCTGAAGCAGTCTGGCTCTCTGCATTTCTAAAGAGGCCTGAGATTAACAGAAATGAAAGCCCTTCTGGAAATCTGTCCATTGCAAAGCCAGTTTGTGAGCCTCAACACCTCAGACCTTTCCCTTCAGGTGGAGTCACAACAGAAAAAGCTAGGTGCAGGCTGCAGTCTAAAAACCCCAGGATAAGAATCCCTTCAAGAAGGCCAGGTGATTCAGGGACAAATTATTTTAATGCAGCCTTAAGTGACCTTCTGCACATGTCAGGAGCTTCAGTGCCATGTCCAAACCACGCAACAAGCCAGGGCTGAACATCTCAAAGCACTCAGTGCTGTTCAAATGAGAACACTGTTTGCCAATGAAAGAAGCACCAGGTAAAGAAGTGCTTGGGCTCTTCTGGAACCTGCCTTTGTCAAATGGATGCAGCTGGACACGCACGCTGCAGTGAAGCACAAACCTGTAAAGAGGAAACAGGTTAATGTAGCTAACATGAATTCCTGTAACAGGGCAAATCCTAGTTTTAGGTGCTTACTGGAACAAAAACATTAATCGGTCAATGCTGAGATGATTAACAGGGTAAGATATTACGGTTTAAGTGACCCTGGCAGTGTTGTACACCTGTAAGAGGAACTAGAGAGAGGGTCCTTAAGACCTGAAAGGGCTGGAGCAGGGAGGGGGTTAGTATTCCCCCACTTCCTGCCATACTCTATATAAGCCAGGAGAACTGGAAGCTCAGCCCCTTTCCTTCCTGCTGCTCCTGCTCAGAGATTCTTCAGTTCACCACACTGTCTCCAGAATCCAACTCCTTTGGGTGCTGTGAGAAGCCATGGGCCCCTCTCCTGAAGCAGCCCTGCTGCAAAGGACTCTCACCCACCTATTCCTGTGACCAGCAACATCAGTTTTGTATATATGTAAGTTCTTATATATCTGTTCTTTCCCCCACGTGTCACTCCCTTTTTCTGTGTTATAGTTAATCCGTTCCAGTTTCAATTTCCAACCTTAAGTCTCTCTTCCTTATTCCTCTTCTATCTTCCCTCGGGAGGGTGGAGAAGGGGGTAATAGGGAGCAATTCTGCCTTCTGGTTTGTGGTTTGCCCTTACTATTTAAACCAGGAGAGAATAATTAAAGATTAAAAAGATAAAATCCATTAACCTATTTAAGAAATAAATGTTGTACCTGCCAGGTTGTTTAACCCTCAAAGGTTTAGATGCTCTAAGCAAGCAGGAGACTGACTCATGCAGACAAGGGCTCTGTGCCATAACTATCCCACCACTTAAGCTTCAGCTGCCACAAACATGATGTACCACAACCACTGGGTGGGACTTTGGAAAGTCTGAGCTAGTAAGAAGTTGCCACATGCAACAGAAAGTGGGGGAATAAAAAAAAAAATTTAAAAATCAGCATCTGGAATGGCAGATTCAACTTCACATTTCTATCATTAACAATGAGTTCAGCTCACAACAAAAGTTTTAGTCAGAAAACTAAAAGCATCCAGTCTGCCTGTTCTGGTCCATGTATATGCTTGTCATTCAACTGTCACAATTATCCATTCACTGCGTGTCACAAGAATAATTGGTAAGGATTTTAATTATGCCTCAGAAGACATACCTTCTCAAAGAGACAGACACACACAGTCCATCTGTGTCTTTCAGGCTAATTTCCCTTAGGAAAATTTCCCTCTAATGCATTATTTCACATCAGACAACCTACTCTGCAGAGCAACTCCCCAGACTGCACTAATTGTTAAGTTCTGTGTTTATCACTTCCTGCTCTTTAAAGCCATGTACAGAGCCAGTCAGGACTGAGAGAGCCCAAAGATGGGCTCTTCAGAGGGATGCTGAACCACAGAAATGAGAAAGACCTGATGAAACTGAACATAAATAATTGCACTGCCAAGACCCCTCTTCTGTAACAAAAAGCATTCCTATTATCCCAAGACTTCTGTGCATTGAAGAAAAGTGGGGAAAAGTTGAAGTAATTTCTGGGGAAATTACTAGTAGAAGGAGTACTGGACTGCTCTTTCACAGTACTGTGAAGAATTTATCCTGTCTTCCTTCTTAACTATCAGATAGTAGATTCTCTTATAAAAAAACTGCTTCTTAGTCACCCAACTAATGAAGCTCATGGGTGACCTCAGTAATGTGCTCACCCACACCAGCTGGCTGCTCAGCCCCTGCTGGCACAACACAGCTGCCATCGTCAGCTTCCCAGGGAGAGCTCCTCACTTTGCTCCAGACCAGATGATGGTCTGGTCCACATTATTCCCTGGATGCCAGTCACAGGAAGGTGTGTCAGCCTTTCAGCCTTCCCTGAGCCAAAGGGCTGGGTACAGCCGTGCAGGGCCAGAACCACCTGCACCACAACACCCTGCTCACCTCCCTTGCTTTCCAAAAACAAACCCTTGATGCAAAGCTACTGAACACAGAACAAGCCACATTCCTACAGATTGAATACTTCTTTATAGTTAAAACTACATCATTCTATTTGAAATGCAACTTTCAGCCACAAGTCCTTATTCTGCATTCTCTCAGGAAATCACTGTTGGGTGGCAAGTGACTTGACAACACAAACTCTTCAGCATCTGAGCATCTGGTAAGGCTTTCACATCTGGACTGTTTTTTTGTGGCATCAGCAAAAGTGCTAAACACCAATATGGGAATTGTGAGCACAAATATTGCACTGCCTTCAGCCCAAAATAGCTTCTGTTCACAAGGTCACTCCATACAATCCTGCCAGCTCTGCCCAGCTGTAGGTCAGGAATCCTGCCTGATGCTGCAGTGCGACCCTGCAACCCAAATATCCTAGTAGGGGAGACCCCTGCCAGTGAATAACTGTTCCAACAAGGATCACACCTTTTAATCCAAACTGTCAATTCTTGTTTGCTTTCATGTCACCTCAGGAGAAGACATTAATGGAAAAAAGGGAGTAACTCCCTGCTTGTAACAAGCTGCATTACACTGGGCATCCAGGAAACCTGCAAAATAAAAAGTCTTTCCCT
>NW_009953068.1:1854687-1859567 GCF_000747805.2 Chaetura pelagica
CCCTACACTTCTTTACCCGTAGAAACACAGGTATGTTCATCCTAACCACTGCACTCATCCACGGCCAAACAACACGCCTCCAAACTTTAGAGAAAGAGAACTTAATCAGAAAAAGCCTGCATAAGACAGTAACTGATCCACTGGAGCATCTCCTCACTAATTATCTCAGAGTGCCCATTTGCTGTGTAACCCAGAACAAAGCGTGTCAGTCTTCAGCAAAGCTGCCTTCAGCAGCTTATGGAATGGGTCTCTAAGCCAATGATGCAATTAACCGCCAAGAAAGTGCTGAGGCAGGCAGAATTAGGAAGCTATAACAAATCAAGTATATAATAATACACCATTTACATTTAAAACAGCTGAACTGCTTATAAACTCAAAGCACTGTAGATGTTTACAATTTTATTTCATAAGGTCTCAATGTCTTATCCCATGAGTAGGACAAACTAAACAGTCCAGCTTCAAAGCCGAAACAGAAAGAGACTCAAAAAAGGCAGAGCTCTCCAGAGCATCCTGACCTAGGTGATAACATTTACCATCCTGAACACCCAGAACACCCCTGAAGTCACTCAAAATTCAGAACAACTGAAGAATCACAGTTACTCCAGACGTTCTTCGTTAGCTTGTAGGGAATTTGAGTAGATGTACAATATGGAGATCACTGGATTCAGGACACCCTTTCACCTAAAAACAAGGGTGGAAGAGCTTCTACATTCTTAATGCAATATCCATTCAACTGGCAGAGAGAGAAAAGCAGCTGCAGTTGTATTGCTAAACAAGGCTTGCAATCTTGTCTATTTCCTCAGCATTGGAACAGATAGCAAACAGTACATGACAATCAAAACAGTAACTAATCTTGAAATTAATTTACACTATAAACAGTCTATCCCTTCTTGCCTTAATTCTCTAAATTGTAATTATTAAAGTTATCTTCCTTAAGTTTACATATTAGGCCATAACAGAGCATCAAGAGAGTTCTTTTGAATCTCTGAACTGTACCAGAAAAAAGTCTCACAAGACATAGCTTTTTAAAAAGCAAGGGTGAAGGAAATGGATATTTATGTAGACTCCTCAGACTTCTGTAGGAGTCTATTAAAAAAAACCTACAACAAAACAAGAACAAACCCAAACACATACAGAAAAAAACCTGGCTCCTTTTTTAAAAGACAGTAAAGGGAAGGTATGACAAGGTCCTAAGCTTAAGCTACAGTGTCAGAAAAAGAGCATACACTATTCAACACTAGTATCTTCAGCAGTCCTGGCATAAAAAATGGTAGGGCAGGCTCAGATCCAACAGCTGTTGAAGATGACAGGAATTTCAAACTCACTCTAATTCACTAACTCAGATGAGTTTTAGATCAGACTGCTGCACTCAAACTGCTGCTACTAATTGCTCAGAAGGTAATGCCAGTTAGAAAGAAAAGCAACACACAGATGCCACAGAATGCTTTACATTTCTGCCAGAAACCCAAAGTACAGAATAAGTATTTAAGAAAAACATATAAAAGTGACCCCTGAACTAAAAAAAACCCCTCACCATCCTAAAACCAGCTGCATGAAGCTGTGTGACACACTGACCCAATGCTGGGAGGCTCTGCCAGCTCCAGGGGCTGGCCTCACCAGCCTTCACTGGGACAGCAAAACACGGGACAAAGAGTGCTGGCCCTTCTCCCAGCCCTGGCCATGCTGCTCTGAGCAGTGGGAATGCTGCAGGTTTCCAAGGTTCAGGTACTTGTTCAGAGTCATCAGAGCTGAAGCACAGCTGGGGCTTATGCCCATATGGCAAATTTCTCTTTTTAATGTAACTTTGATACCAAGATGTGTTAAATCTTTGATTTTTTTGGCAGATGCTGACTGTATTTGCCTAACCTCTGAAGCTTGCTGATTGACAGTGTTAATGCACTTTTTAATGGATGAAAAGGGAAATGTCAGCTTTTGGCTCACTTTCAAGCACATTTCTTCACTGCAAAATGCCCTATAGCTCAATTTGCTTTTCATAAAACCTAAGAAACCTATTCTTTATTGTGGTGCTAATAACTTGTGGCACACTGAAGAAAACAGGAGCTGGATAGGAATATTACTGAGGAAGCTACTTTATTTCCTGAAAGAAAGATGTCTTCTACTTTTCTTTAAGTAGAGCTGCAGTGATCTGATCTTGGAAAACCCCAGACAGAAGTTAAACATTACTTCAAAATTATTTCTCAGCTCTTCCTACAGACTTTTCAAGAAGAGCTGCTATGCTAACAAGAAGCTAGTGGTCCTAGTGCCAGAGGTAATTTGGGTGGATTGCTGTCCAAAACACCACCTCTGAGGGCAGGGGAACTGCATCCCGACACACACGATGGGAACTGCTCTTTGTTTCAATGCAACAGCAACAAACACCCGCTGCTGATGAGCTTCACAAGCCCTTCTGTGCACCCCCAGGCTGCTTTGTGCCCCACAAATGCAGGGCCCAGTTCTTCCTGGCACTGACCAAACACACAAAGCAGCAGCAGACACACTACTCATGGCTTTGGGACAGAAATGCAGGACACAGGGAGGAACAGCACACAGAAGCAGAACAGCGTTGTGGCCAAGAACTGCATCCCAATAAGACTTCCTGCAGCTAAAACAGCTGAAAAGTAGAGAGGAAAAGACTGCACAATATGCAAGGACAGAGCTTTGCTCTGCTCACCCCTTCTCAGGTGGGCTGGAGGTTGTGTGACCCCATGGACCAAGCTGCCAGGTAGGATCCACAGAACATACAAGGCCCAGTGGACAAAGCTGGACACCACAGCAAGACTCGCCAGCACAAACCTCATTCTAACACAACCAAGGCACAAAGCAGGGACACCCAGGGGGCACCCTGCCCAGCACAGCCTGCAGAACCAGGCCTGTACAATGCACCCTCCCTCACCTTCCACTGGATATAAACCTATAAGCAAACAAAACCATTCAAAAATCTAGCCAGATTTTTTTAGTACTGAAGAAAACTGGGACAGAACCATCTTAAGGCCTCCCCTAGGAGAGCAATTCATTTATCTGACAACTCAATTTGTTATGGACATCCACAGCTAACTGGGACATGTCTCTTTTGGAAACAGCAAGGTCCTACAACACACTTAAGTGATTCTGTTTAACAAATAAGTTACAGTTTTAACAGAATCTCATAAAATGGGAAGTCTAGTACAAAAGATTCTCTTTCCTTTCCTACTGGCTGACACACAAAGCTCCATGTCTGGAAGCCTACCAGTCATCCTTTAATCTACAAAAAGCTATCTGCTCTTTTGTGTCCCTGAAACAGTCCTGGGGTCCGAGTCTAATTACACATCTCGTTTTACTCTAGGAATTTCAACCATTATGGCAATTGTTGTGTACAGCATCCATGGGTTTCAAGGTAGATAAGCTGAGATCACTGGCTGGCAGGTTACAAGATAACCATAATAGAAAATAAAATAATAATGACAAAAAAATAAGAAAAACACAAAAAATTCTGAAAGAAAACCAGCATAGTTTACCACGAGATCAGACAGCTGTTTCATCAGCCTGATGGCAGTTTAGTTCAGAATATATTTTGTCACCCTTCCTTACAAATACATAGCACCTGAAGTAATTAGAGCAGGCAGCAGCTCCCAGCATTGCATGGTTTTATCTGGGTCCTGTGCCAGCAGAGCTGTCCCAGAGCAGCCCCCCAGCTCAGTTACTCCGAGGGCTGGTCCTGTAGAATCCGGGCTGAAGAGCCTCCCCCTTGGAACAGGACATGTGCCCGGAGGTGCATCCCACACGGAGCTCAGCAAGGGCAGCCGGGTGCTCGGCAGCTCCACGCTTGGGCCTCCCCAGCAGCCACGACCACCCCCTGCCCACAGGGCCAGGCAGACCCCATGGGGGTTCCTGCCCTGCCAAGGGCAAGCTGGCCTGTGCCTGGAAACCTCTGCACCACCTGCAGCTGACAGGACTGACATAAAGGACACAAGGCAGCAACCTGAGGTACCAGCCTCCCCAGACCACAGCAGGGACACCCATCAGCTTTCCAGGTCAGCTCGACTCACCAGGATAATACCCAACTGCTCTCTCGTGCCAACACAGGCCAAACAGCAGCTTGCATCCAGGAAAGATTCCACCAATTCATATACTAACTGCCAGAAGTGCTTTTACAAACTATTATGCATTAAAAGGACAGAAATTATGTGCAACTAAACCCACAAAACTTAATTCCGATTCCAGAGTTTCAGGCCAGGCTATCCCATAAACATTCTAAAACAAATTAAAC
This sequence comes from Chaetura pelagica, assembly GCF_000747805.2. Lineage (NCBI taxonomy): Eukaryota > Metazoa > Chordata > Aves > Apodiformes > Apodidae > Chaetura > Chaetura pelagica. Next base: position 1,858,934 of record NW_009953068.1, read on the forward strand.
AAGCCTAGATCTGGGTTATTAAAATAGCTGAAGTCACTGAATTGTTCATGCTCCCAGAAAAGGCATGTAAACATTGTTTGCAACAAGATGTCACCCTTCAGTTAATCTCATAATCTTCAGTTATTCCACTAAATGTAGCAACACAGTAAATACTAAAAAGAAAAGAAACCATAAATGACTTTGATAGGAAGAGTTGCATTTCCATATAATGGAAAACAAACTTTTTTGAAAACATGACTTACTACTTATAAAGTCCTGGTTTTCTCAGCACAGGAGAAAGCAATCAGTGAACATTCCTCTATTCCATCACTCCAAATCTTTTTAAGCCAGCATCCCAGCAAAAAAAATTCCTGCCACCCTGGGCTTCTGCATCAGGCATTCCTCTAGCTGAGTTTCAGACCCTCTTTTTTGCCTCACCAAAGGAATCCTTCCCACTCCCCCACACACATGCTCTCCTTTCCAAACAGTTGATGGTCCATCCAACCCGTACCAATAAGTCGCACAATTTCACGTTGCTGGTGTTCTGTCACACTCCTGTGCTTAGCTGTTCTGTCAAACCAACGTTCCAAGTTTCAAGCTAAACACACTTAGCAATACAAGCTGCTGCTGTTCTCACCAATTGACTCAGGAATGC
>NW_009953068.1:1859808-1864269 GCF_000747805.2 Chaetura pelagica
CTATTACATGGCTCTGTTAACAAGAGCAGGGGATAACCTTCTGCTTAGCTACAGCAGCACAAAGAAGAATATTACAAATAAGCTAAAAAGCACTAATTCCACTGGGGCGCTGAGGACTCCACTTTTTTCCACATAACATTGAGAAGTGACATTCAAACTCGTCAGAAAGCTTTCAAATCACAAAATTCGATTCCAATGCAGAAATTTGATAAACATGTACAAACATAGCACGATAACGAGCTGTACAGAGCCACACCTACCCAGCCAACCCCACAGGAGTCAGGCCAAGGACGAGCACGACACCGGCCTTTCTGCACAGAGGCTCCGAGACAGCGCCAAGGGTGCCAGACATGCTGAGAGCCAGGCTGCACAGCTCTGAGCACCATGCTGCTGGCATCTGAATGGCTTCTGATCTGGTATGCAAGCAGAACAAGTTCCAGGCTCTCCACACAGGTGCAGAACATCTCGTGCTGATACAGCAATCACCGTCTAGTCACATCCATCTCTTTGCTCCATTTGTTCACCTTATTACGATCTTCTCCAGTTTGCCCTGCACTGAAAAGGCTTCATACTCACACCTGAAGTTTCACACGGACTTTGCATCCACAATTACCAGAATGTGTACAATGTGTGTCTCACACCTCTGCTACAAGAAGTTCTTACCTTTGTCCAGTATCACACCCTCTCCTTTCCCCTTCACTCACATCTAACTCCCTTCTTGTGCTTCTGTATGTTCATTGTCAACCTCTTTTGTCCTCTTGAAACAACTGAGCCAGTTTAAGAGAAGCTTTGAGTATGTTATTGATTTTTCTTCTAAATCAAACTATGTTTCAGTAGAAATTCAAATGGATGAGCAGGATTAAAACGGTGATTTTAGATAGACCAGAAGGTTACAAAACCCATTCACAGTAATGAAGGAAAACTGCATTAATCTCCTAAAAGGATTCAAATGCTGCCACTAGAGCAATTCCATTTCTTAACAGGAACAAATTAAGACAATTTCCCTTGCAGAAATTTCAATAGATACAAGTAATTATCCTCTACTCAGAAATCCTCCAGTATAGCACTTACGCAAAAAGTGTTCCTATCAAATGCTCTATTTAGGAAATACAGGAGGAATTCTTTCTTGGTGAATTGTGTGTTGTCATCACATTGACAAACCCACAGTTCTGCCTGCCAGAACATGCCTCTATCTCTGATAGAAGTAGCAAGAATCACCAACCCCTATCTGATGACCCTATCATTAGGTTATTACAAAAGCCTAAAAGATGCAGACTTTTACAAGTGCATGCAGAGAAAAGGAGGAATAAATCATATCTGCAGATTAAGTGAAAGGAAGATCAAATTTTAATACTGCATTGTAAAATGAAGCTATTTTCTACTAAGTAAACCAGAGGCTCAAGGACAGCATTTTGATGCGCGTTCTTTTTGGGCAATAAGGACAAGTATGGCAACAGCTGCTGCAGTATTTGTAAAACTGTGTTAACTCAAACAAAATACCAGAGGTTACAAGAAACTAAGCTTTGGAATTTGTTCTTCTTGTGCATGTCAGGAAAATGTATTGTTAGTTATCCCATTTTTTTCTTAAGCAAGCATATACAGTCCCACACTGTGGGAACAGTCTGCTGCACTGCTGCTGCATCTGGTGCCAGGTTTGCCCCACTTACATCTTCCCTCTAACCCTGTGCTGCCAGGGCACAGAGTGGGGCTCCAGCAGCACAGCAAAACAGAGCCTGCTCTAAGCCTATGACAAGAGGCAGTAAGTGCAGTGTTCACTAAACTTCTCCAGCACCTCAAGTATCAGCAGCAAGTTGAGCTTGCTCATTGCACAGCATCTGCATTTTAGAACATTGGTTCTCAGATGAAGCTTATTAGAGCTCATACTCTACCCAAGTTACACAGTATTATCAAAGGGCAAAACTTCACTACACTGCAAGACCCTAAATACTCACAGACAGGTCTGAAATCAGTAATCCATACCGCAGAAGACCCTGAAACACAAGTACTAGAGATGACAAAAAGACAACAGCAATAGGATGGCAAAGGACATTAAAAATTAAAATGTTTGGGGGGTAGTTCCCTCAAAAATTGCTGGGTCTTTACTGTATTCGCAGGACCGTAAATTTGCAGAACCAAGCAGATGTCACATCAACAACAAAAACAATTGCTTTAATAGCCATTTTTTGTTTTCAAATCCTGTGCTCTTTCACAGTTGTCCAGCATTTACTCATCATAACTGAGTAGCAAGTGACTCCTATATGTAATTTTTTAAAATCTAAAACAGTTTCTGTTACGAGGCTCCTTAATCACACAAAACTTACCACATTGTTCCTGCAAAACAAAAAAAATACATTGAATACACTTGAAGCACCACCTTTTTCAGCTTGCTAGCTTTAATAATTTTGATAGGCGTGCTCTTACCTGAACTCCAGTATCCCATGATGCGACGACAAGTACAACGGCTTTTTAATTTATGATTCACAGATAAAAGAATCTGCATTAGCAAACAAGAACACACCATCACCCAAGCCATTCCCTTCTTCCCTCAGCCAAGAGGCTGCAGCAGATGCTAACTGACAATGGGTCAGAGGAGGCTGAGGCCACTGCAGGGGGATGGGATCCAGCAGGATGGGATCCAGCAGGAAGCCCCACAGCACAGCGTGTCCTTTGCTAGGGAACCACAAGGACCACGTGTGGTGTGCCCACCCCTCCATCCCATACCCTGGACCTGAACGAAGCTCCAAGAGGTTGTGAAAAGGGATGAACTGGAGAGAAAGATGTAATTCCTGCAGCCTGAGCCACTCGGCATACTAACATGGCTGATTTTATGCTTTTGAAAAAATACAATCAATGTAACACATCAGCCACGTCTGTATCCAGATCATGTTTAATTTAATTACCGGCCTCTTGAGAGTGTCAGTGCAGTCTTGCTCGCCTGAACACCCTGGACATCTTACACTTGAATTTTTGCCTGGCTCCCCAAGGACACAGGCTGGCACTGCCCACTGGCAGCCCTGTCTGCTCACCCCAGCTCTCACCACTTTTGGGCCCATGGGCCACTTGCCAGATAAACACCCCAGCAGCAGTGGCTGCCCAGGCCATCAACATGAACCTTGCTGACACAGCCACCTGCTAGACAGGGATGCAGGGGAACCCAAAGGAAAATGGATTTAGAGGCAAGTCAGGGAAGTCCACAGGAGAGTCTATTAGTTCTGGTGCTTCAGGAAAAAATTAGCAAAGCACAGCAGCTTTCTAAATTTAAAAAAATATACATGGTTTATATCAGAAAAAAATATTTCAGTCACATGCAAACTCTTCTTCTCCGCAGCTGAAAGCAAGATGATGTGTTCTGCACTACAAACAACACTTGTATCTTAGCATCACCAAACAAAGGAGCTTGCTCCAGGTTTACACACAGAATTAATAAACTGCACAGTTAAAACAGATGCAAAAGCAAAAATCCCTCAATGAACAAAACACTTTAAACATTTAATAATGAGAAAAAGAGTGGCTGAAACAAAAGGAACAGGAGTACAAACCAAATAAACATAACATGACTCCTTATTCAGTACAACACACACATATTGAGGTTTTTAGCTGACACTTCTCATCTTTGGATATTGTAACAGGGACAAGACAGGCAAATCACGTCTCAGGACTTATTTTCAGGAATGACCAAGGGCTACAGGCACACTAGCTACTTTGCTATCTTCCTCATTTTGTGTCCCATTAGACACTGGAGCAGCAATGCCTTCTCGAGCAGTTCGTACGAGTCATTTTCCTGCAGCTGCTCTGTGAAGTACATGACTTCAACACTACAAAGGCACTCGGACCAGGCCAGCAAAAATCCTGGCTACACTCACGCGAGTACGCTGGCAACACCGACAAAATAACCTCTGCTGAGATTTTACTGGTACTACAGTTGAAAACAGAACATATTCCAACATGAACATAGTTTCCATCACATCACTGCAGGAGCAGGAATTATTCTTTTGCTCCAGCTAGTAAGATGCTTGACAGTTCATCCAAATTCTTCTGTCTTCTGTGCCCTCCGCACAACCAGATTTGGCTGCCCGAAGTCAACTCCGTTTGGAGACAGATGATAATGCAGCAAAAAAGAATAAACATCTGACATTGTGATTTAGGCAGGAGTGGGAGAGCCAATACTGCAGAGTGAATCCTGACACTCCACGCGGAATCTTCCAGAGCTGAGGAGTCCAGCCAGCAGCCAAGAACAATACTTCAGTGGTTCAGTCGATACTGCTGTAACCGTGGCCTGGAGGGGTTTCCATAGCCATAACCACAGGAGTGACTGCACATTTAGTTGAAAATAGTAAAACCAGACATTTAAAAACCTATAGCTTGTAGACATCTCAAAACCAGTTTGCAAGGAAGCACAGAGGGGCTTGAAAACTGCACAGACACTCTCACTGAGCTCTCCCTTCACCAATTAATCCTGCT
>NW_009953068.1:1864530-1865025 GCF_000747805.2 Chaetura pelagica
GAAGACACAATGATTTGAAATAAGAACTCCCCTCACATGAAGCAGTTGCCTGCTTGAAAAAATTAAAGGAACAGCTTCAGAACAGCCAAAAGGATATGAGATATCAGAGACACAAAGCCTGACGGATTACCCAGGGATGCAGTGGCAACACACACTCCAGCCAGGATGTTCTGAACCCCATTTATTTCCACTTGGAGCACTCAAGGCGAGAGACGCTCTCGTGCCTTTCACATATGATTTCTATTTCTTCCCTGATGTAAAACACAGTATCACACATCGTGCTACAAAGAAAGAAAGAGCGCTGCTGGTTCAAGCAGGTTTTTCCAAAAGAAAAAAAAAAAATAACACGAAAAAGTGTAACTGCACAGCTGGCAGCAGCGCGGGGTCACTGCTGAGGGACGCGGCACACACAGCTCGCCAGGTTTTCCCTTCAAACAATGTCAATAAAAACCAGTGCCAAGCGTGCTGAAGGTCCCGCCCGGCCCGGGCAGGGCC
>NW_009953068.1:1865605-1890598 GCF_000747805.2 Chaetura pelagica
CCCGCGGCCCCGGCCCGCCCGCCCGGTGGGCGCCCCGCGCTGCTGCCAGGGCGAAGCCTCCCGGAGCGCACGGACTGACCGCGAAACGGGCGAACGCAGGACGGGTTTTAATTCTTCCCGAGCAAAGAGAACTGGCAGGAAGCCAGGCAGGAGCGCGCAGACCCGTCACAAACCCGAGCGCGCTGCCCGCTCTGCCCCTCGTCCTTATCCAGGGTTGGCTGCTCCGAGACATTTAAACTTTCAGCTGCTGAAAAAATAGAAATTATGCTGCCCCTCAAAGGCACGGAAGACATGCAGAATAAAGGCAGAATAAATGTCTGATACCTGAAGGAAACAGCAAACATTATTCAGTCTTTCAAAGTCAGAGCGTCACCTGGATTATTTAAGGTTAAACAAAATGCAGTATGGTTTTTCTTTGGTTCTCAATCTTACAATGCAATGAAAAAAATCTAAGTGTCTTATTCAAATTAGTCTTTGGCAGAAACTCAGAACTATTTGACACACCCTCTCATTTCTTGCACAACCCTTCATTTCTAATAACTCAGGTTTGAATACCTTTTTTACACCTTGAAATTCCCTCTACTCAGCCAAAGTCCATCACCTAGAAGCAATCACATACACTGCAGGTGGAAAAAAGTCCTGTTGGTGAAGTCTTGGTGAGCAGAGTGCAAGTTAGGCTGACCAAAGTGTATGAGAACTCAGTTTATTGTGTCATCCTACAGTTTCTCAAGCAGCTAAACCAGGGAGAATTCAGCAGGTACGTAACGACTGAGAGCAAGGAGCGGATCTTGGACACCCGTGTGAGCGCCTGGAGCGGCGCTGGGAGCTGCCCCAGCCCAGCAGCTAATGCACTAGCACGGCAAGAGGGATGTAGATCAAGCTCCTAATGGCCAAGTCCCTTGGCAAATTCATGAAGCATAATAAAATCAAATCCTTTTACTTCTGACTTTATTAAAGCAGCCTTCAATTCATTACGATGCTGTGCCCATCGCTCTGCCTCAGACGAGCGCGCCGAGCACAAACAGGGCACCTTCATCTGCTTAGGGATCAGATACAGCACCCGGGGTAAGAGCTCCTGCAGCTGCTCAGCAACTGGGAACCACAAAACGGAGAAAGTCTTTCAGAAAATTCTCCTAGTTTGGGAGAACTCCCTTCAAGTGTGGTAACTGGAGCACCGGAGTTCTGAAAAGAATCTCTTTTCTGTAGATTACCAGAAATGGGAAATGCCATCTCATCTCTATATGTTAATTTATGGCTAGTTCTCATGCAACTTAACATCAAAATGTACTTCCAGTCTCCACACTGGAGACTGTGCTTCAGGCTACCTATCTATAACAGAAGAGAGAAGTATGAAGTTCTGCTGAAGGTGCTGGAGTCACTTTGGATCATCAGAGTACGTGCACCAGGGAAAGTGCTCAGCAAAGGGCAAGAACACAGCAGGTTAGGAAAGCAACCCAAGGCCCTGCAAAGTTTCTGCATATTATGCAGAATATGGCTGGTCCATCTACCTTTTGTTCCTGCTGCATTTTGCCACTGGACTCTAGCATTTGGCCCTGCTCTCTTGATAATAAAGACTGATTGTTCTATGCTGTGTAGAAGTAGCTTGGATTATTTTCATTATTAGGTTACCTGGGGTTCACATCTCAGCAGCTGACTCTCTTCAAAAGATGGAAAATCACTTCAGAAAATACTTTGTTTAGTCAAGCAGAAAAAGCTCGTTTCACTGGGGTATAATCCAGGCTGAAAAACCAAGGAGAGGGCTTTGCAAAATGAGGATATACTTATCTGGAAAATACCACTCCTGACAGGAGCAGCAGCTGAGAAAAACTGGTTACTTAACACTAATTAGAGTGTTATAGACCAATTTAGTTCAAAGTGATGCAGAACTGAAATGAACTGAAGATAGGGAAAAGGCCTACAGCATTCATTACTGGCAATTGGATTTATGGAGCTGGGAGGGAGGTGGTCACACAGGCCATATTATCTGAGGGCTGTAGGTGCCCGTTAGTAATCACAGATTATTCAGTGGTACTATGAAATGATCAGCCAGGTCAATATAAGATAAGGGCTATTCTTGTTGTGATAGAGTCCCCTCTCAAGCTCTGATACCTGGGCTAGGACTTGGGGAATGGACTCTTACACAGGTATCTGTGGGAACATTAGACACTGCATCATGTGTTTCTGTCCTTGTGAATCATCACCCTGGCTTCCAGGCACTTATTTGTAATGTTTTTCTTCAGAAAGCAAATCTAGCTTGGAGTGGTGTTTGCCTCATTCAAGGGGATGGACTAGATTTATCCTAATTTTTAACTGTATCTTACCACGGAAGGTGTTTGCTTCCAAACTGTTGATTGTGAATGTTAGGGGCTTAAGAAGCTTCAGCTCTTTCATTACGTGATTCTGAGCAGAAAACACTGTGTTTGGGACCTGCTTCTAATTACAACTTCCCCCTCCCTTCTTCCGTAGGAAGCACAATTACTGCTGCTATGGAGACAAGCATAATTCAGTCAAGATGTGGGTCAAAGTAATACTTGGAAGGCGAAGATTTACCAAAAAGTATCCTTTTCACTATCTGTCCTCTCCTGGAGAGGGATCTTTTCCAGTCTTTCCTTGCTGACTTCCATCACCACCTGCTGTCTTGAGTAAGACATTTGAATAGCCAAACAAATCACCTGTAATTATCCAACATCTGCATCACACCAGGACAATCAGGTGACTGATCTGCCTGTCACGACGGGGGGATTTGCAAGTGCCACAGCAGAGCCAGCTGCTGCAGAGGGACTGGCATCCTCCGAGGGACAGGTTCAGTCACCTCCTCTGCAAGGATTTTCCTGCAGGTTCTAAAGGAACGCAGTTTGAAGTGGAGGAGGAATATGTCCTTCTACCTCACAGCACTGAAACTGTGCCTTATTTTTTAGGGCATGTTATTTATTGTTTATTAGTGGTAGAACTAACTGTGCAACAGGCACAATTCCCAATCTTTAAGAATAGTACGTTTTCCTTACATACCTGTAAGTTTTGACTGTAAGTAGCAGAACCACAATTTCATTCCATGTTCTAATATTCACAGTATTCCCTTACATTGCTGAGAAATGTTCCCAAATGCTCTAGGCCTTTGAGGAAACTCCCGTTTCACACACCAGTGATTCCAGAAAGGATGCTGTTGTTCATGTAATTCGGAAGCTGCTCTTTCTTCCTTACCTCCCTCCCTGCTCCCACTCGTTGCCAAGCAACTCCTGCCATTCTACAGGACCTGCCTTTCAACCACCAGCAGCTTAAACCATTACCGTTTACTGAAAAAATTACTTAAAAAGACAAATTTAAGACTGAGAACAGACATGGCTAAAACAGAACATACTTTCCTTTAGCACTTACATCATTTTTTGGGAACTTGGGAGGTTGCAGCTTGTCTGCAGGCAATAAAGCACTGAATCTGCGGTGGAAAGGGACCTCTGGAAGTCACCTCATCCAACCACCCCAAGCCACTGCCAGGACTGTGTCCAGGCAGCTCTTGACTGTGTCTGGGGAAGGAGATTCCACCACCTCCCCGGGCAACCTCTGCCTGTGCTCGGCTGCACTTCACTGATGCCCAGAGGGAACCGCCTGTGTTCCAGTTTGTGCCCATTGCCCCTGGCCCTGAGCACCACTGAAAAGAGCCTGGCTCAGTCCTCTTGGCACCCTCCCTTCAGGTATTTTATATGTCACCCAAACCAGAAAGTGTTAAAGGCACTTCAAAAATTTTGCAAGAAAGCTTTTTAAAGTGCTAGAAAACCTCAGTGGGTCACCCCTGCTACTTCTAATTAAAGATAAAATTAACAAATAGCAGCACCCAGCAATAAAACACATCTTGAAGAAAATGAGACAGTGTTTGCTTCAGGCACTGCTGCAGGTGGCAGAGCCACCATCCACCACTGGCAGCACCAACAGCAAACACAAAGAAAACCAGTCATTCAGAAGCATTCCAGCTGCTCTGTTATCTCTCCAGAACATGCTGGGAATGCATTTATAGATTGGATCCTGTTATCTGGACAAACCACATTTTCTGGCTCCAACTCCCAAATACTGAATCTTGGCATGTTACTAAGCAAGACACAGGTAATTACAGAAAAAGAAGCAACACTAGAAAATAGGAAATACTCTGTTTAATTGTTAGCATTTCAGAATAGAGGAAGCTTTAAAAAGTTTATGAAGTATGAAAGGCTAGGAAGGAAAATAAAGGGATAATTTAAAGAAAGTAGTCCCAAAAATAGAAGTGGAGGAGATAGACAAACTGTGTTAGTTAATTTTATGTAAGAAATGCAAGTGTCTGGAAAGGCAGAAGAATGGTCTAATTTACCAAGAGCCTCGAGAAGCAAAGTCAAGTCAGCTAAGTGGTGCTGAGTCTGCCTTAAGACCCTCTATCAGAAATCTACAGTACTTATCAAACAAGAAGAAACAAAAAGTGCTTTAACAAATAACTTTTCTGGAGCTCACAGGTTTCTTTGGAAGAAGAAATGGGGGGAGGAAGTTAGAGTTTTGTGACATACTCTGCATATGAAGTTTGTCCTGCTTTTCAGGACACAGAACATACTTTGTAAATTAAAATAAATGCAAGGTTTAATTTAATTGGTTTTTTTTTCATTTCTTCTGAAAGAAATACACAATAAAACCATTGCATTGCAAAAGATCTGTTTTGTCTATTCAAAATTTCTCTTCCACTGTGTGGAAAAGTAGGTATGTTACACCAGCCATCCTATGCCTGAGCCCCAAGATACTCAAAAAAAGATCCTCTAACCATCAGAAACAGCACTTAAAACTCTCTAAAGAATCTTCTCTTCTTGATTTACAATGATAGACAATTCTACTGCAGAACTTTCTTGTAAAATGTGAAACAGGAATTTCTTTTGTGTCTGTTCACATATTCAGTTGGGACAGTATGAATAAGAGATGTGACACAACTCATACATATGCAATATCATCTTCTCCACAAACCAGTGTGCTGAAACCATCCAGCAGCCCCTTCCACTGCTACAGCCTTGCAGGAACAGAAGAAAGGAATAAACTGAACTTCTGTGCAATGACAAAGTATCTACAGAACCACAGCCAGTATGCTCTAAAAAATAATAATAAAAAAAATCAGATACATCTTCTTTAGAAAGATGTTTAAAGAGCAGTTCTTTCTTTAGGCTACAGTTAATGTGAGGAATAACTTGTCATTGCTGTGTTAGAGAGAACCATTTTAGAAGTGGGAAACCACCCTGAGGTGCTGTAAAACTGTACAGCAACAGTAAAACCATTGGAGCAAGGACAATTTGGACTCTGAGGAGTTACATCAAGATTCTCAGAAGAGAAAAGAATAGTTCCAGTTGGAAGAGACCTGCAACAATCATCTAGTCCAACTTGCTGTTGGAGAAGCACATCCAGGCGGAGGTTTAACTTAAATTGTCCTCGTTACTGACACTACTGTCAGCCCACATGCTCTCCCAGTCTGCCCACAGTCAGCAGACATGCCTAACCCAGTGAGGCACAGCACACCCTCAGCTCTCCTAGAGCTACCTACGTGAGATCAGCAGACGTGGCTGTGGTCTAAGTACACTTCACCATCATGATGAAGAGCTTCTGATACAGTTTTAAGTAGCTTCACTACTTTGGACAGTGAGCTTAACAGAGCCCACCAAAATAAGGACTGAAGAACCTGCCAGGCACAAGGCAAGTCTCAGTCAGCTTTTTTCCACAATGCAGAGGCCAGCACACTACTACATGGCAAAACACTTATTCAGAACCAGACTTGCAATGACATTTTTCAGCATAAAGTTGTGACAGTATTTAAGAATAACTAAGACAGCTGTCAGCTCCAGCCATGGCTCCAGACTAAAAATACAGAAGAACAGAGCTGCTTCATTTAACTTTGCGTGTTCAAGCATCCAGTACTGAAAGAACATAAGGCTTAGAAAGGTACTAAAGTTTTTCTGAAGAAGGAGCAGAACCACGCAGTAATTTCCATCCAAGCCTAACAGGAAAGGTGAAGAGTGAACTATCTGCAAGAACCAAAAATGAGAACATATTCAATCTCCACCTACATAAGTGGTTACCGATTATAAAAGATTAATTTTAAACACTTCTTAAAGAAAAAAAACAAACAAACACAACAACCCAAACCCATACACAATCCAATTTAAAAATTACATAAACAGAAGTTTAATACACCACCTATTTTGGCAATTAGCCTCTTTTCTTACTAAAGATTTATTCTAAGGGACAATCTGTTACGAGGGGTGATCCCACAGCAGACCCAAAGGCACTGGGTCATTGATAGCCTGGCCTCTTAAACCAGTCAGTTTGTTTGCTTGGTCTCAATTCTTCTGACAAAACAGACAAAATGTCCAATCAAACTGCAAACATACCTCTTAGAGATCTTCCTTCTACAGAATGAAGAATATAACAAGTAATGTATCTTTTGTATGAGGAGGAAAACTCCTTCCTGATGCCACTTGTTGAAAGCTTATGTCTTGGAGTCTGAAGCCTGGAATAGTCATGTCTATATTCAAGCACAGTCATATTTACAGGACTGTGCTTTTCCTTATTAAAATGGCACAGACCATAATTTGCCTCTTTAATTCTCAAGCTCAAGAAGCACCAACCCATCCTGCTGACACAGTCCCCCTTTTGCCACTACTCATTATTTACATGGTGGAAATGCTTAGGCCTCCCAAACAGAAGGAGGCAGATCCCTGTTGTGGTGCACGGCATCCAACCTCAGCAGAAGAATGATTTTCACTCAACAAGTACAAAATATGCATCTCCCAGCAAGTCAGATTTCACATTCCTCTGAAACAATGATCTTAAATAGACCTTTCAAAATCGGCACAGTTCCAAAGATTTCAGAGTGGCAATTTATCGGTGTAACTATTATAGGAGACTAGCTCGTGGTCTTGTGCACAGACCAGCAAGTTTACAATATCATTAGCTAGCAATAATCCTTTTAGTGGGAAGAATCATCAGTCAATGTAAAACATGGCATAAATATACAAATCAGAAAAAAATCTCTCAAGACTGAAATGCTGTCCCATTTGGATAAGGAATTCCTGACTTTCTGTAGGCGTTCTCCTGGTGCTGCCTTCCAGCAGCTCCCCTCCTCCCTTCCACCTCTCAGAGCCATGCAAAAAGGAAGGAGAAGCAAAGCTCAGTTTAACTCTCTATGTCCTGATGACCAGTCAACATATACTGTCCCCAATGCAAATACTCTTAGCTGACCTCAAAATTTAGTACCAAATTGCATTTTCACCCTGAAATCCAAAACCACATAAACCCATCTTTAGTTTTATTGCATATGAAGCACTGTTGGGTATGAAATTCCAATAATCCCTGGAAGCAGATTAATCTGTAGGAGCTCTGCACCAGTACAGAGAGCAGTGGCTGGCATTAAAGGCCTCTGCTGTAATGGTGGTGGGACTGTTCGTAAGAAGAAGCAAAAGAAAAGTGGAAACTGGAGTGAAAGGATTCCTTTGATACTCATCTACTGCAAATTCATACTAAGATGATCTAGATATGCTTCCAGGTAAAACAGGAGCTTCTCAGAGCTAATCTCTGAACAACAGAAAACTGCTGAATAAGGCCTTCAATACAGACTGCTCCTGAGAGCAGCAACTTGGGCTTTAGGAGTGAGAAACCCCACAGAGCACATTAGTATTCACAGATACCGTGTCTGAGACCAGGCTCAGTACATTCTTATATCATGTCTTAGTATCTTTATAAAGATGGTTTTTCCATTCCTCGCAGCGCGTTCCAGCACACGCATCTGGCAGCGCTGCAGGGCGAGCAGCACCAGCAGCTCCTGAGCATGTGTTCTGCATCCAGTGACATCATGCACCCCTCTGCCTGCCAAGGCTCCATCTCTACTGTACAGACCACCAAAACAGAGCCTCCGAAGCCCCATGGGGAAAAAGGGCTAACTTCCAACTCAAAAGGTTTTCCCCTTGCAAAACCTTATTTAATGCTTCATCTGCTGGGCTGTGTTCTCTCCTACTCACACCCCTTAGACTTCCCATGTCTTTGAAAACAGTTTTCAAATAATTTCAAAATTGCTTATACTTTATCCTGCCTGTAAATATTTTCTCTTTGCACAAGGCTGTAACTTCTCTGAACAGAACATGCCTTTTTCCTCTTATTCACAGTAGGTTTTTAACTCCTTAACAACCTGAAAACTGGAAAGCCTATATTTTAAAAAAAAACAACCCTATATTTGTTATTCTTTGCTATAGGTAATAGTGGGTCATGCAGCAGATTCATTGCTCTTTTGAGATGAGATCTTGTGTGATACTCATTGCATATGGTCTCAGCAGCAAGGAAACTCTCTAGCACTCTTAAGCAAATAGTTTGTACCTTGAAGGGTGAATCAGAAGAAAAATTATTCTGTTCTCTGAAAAATATTTGTGTTCATTCATAACTAAATCTTTCAAAGCTTTTTAAAGAAAAGCAGACATACACCGAGATCAAAGGATCTAGAAGCCCATAAGTGACATACTCACCCGTAGCAAGGAGAGCCCTGAACCAAGAACTGCTGCAGGGTTAGACTGAGGGTCTGTCCATCTCAGGAGCCCACCTCTGACCACAGTGACTTGAAGATGCCCATGGATCAAGGCAATTATCAAGCAACCCTCTGCAACACATCCCTCCAGCTCCAGGCAGCCTTGTATTTTTGAGATTTCCTAAGGCACATTTGGACAGTTACGAATCTTGCTCTTCAATAGTCTTCTCATCTATGAATGTATCTAATTGATAGTGGAAACAGATACTTCCACAGGCTTCTACAACATCCTGTGTTAGCACATCTCACCATGCAATTCTGGATGTGCATTTCTTCCTGAATTTCAGTTCTGTGTCTGTTTTCAGGGCAAGTTACTCCTGACAGTCTTTATAGAAGCTTTAAAGAAAACTCATCCTGTGATTTTAGAGATGGAGCATTAATGTGTTTAATTATAATGCACTGCAGCAACCCTAGACTGAGACATAGTCAACATGATTAATTTGAATGGCTACAGTAAAACAGAGGGGCTAACAAGGCTGTCATTTAGTAGCTGTGTCCACTTCCTTTTCTCCACGTGCCCGAAGAGCACGTTCTTCTTCACCATATGCTTGACTGTCACTGTGACAGCTGTGGATGGTGTAGGTACCAGCTCAAAAGAAGTTAATCTTAATTCATCATCTTCTCTATTAGCTATTGCCCTTGTTCATTTCCAAATCAAGGTCAGTTTTATTAAACATATTTCTCTTTCAGAATAGCATCAATGTTCCAACTACTACTGGTTATTCAGCATCAACTACTATTTAGTTAGATAAAAACTGTAATCTTCACAGGATTCTGACTTCCCAGTTGAGTTTATAATCATGTTCAATCAAACTATGGCATAAATTATCTCGATTTGAAATAACTCAACTTTGAAATGCATCAGCCAGTTCCCCCAGTTCACTCACAGTTAAAACAGTAACAAAACTCTAGAGTCGAAAATGTATTTCCTTGATTTTTAATTTTCAGAACATCTTGAAGAGGTATTTGGCTACAAAAGTTATCTGAAGCATATTTGGAACTCAGACTGCAGGTTAACCCACAGCTGCCTCAAGTTTCTTGGCAATCTCTTGGAAGCTGTCCCTTTCTGTAGTTTTAGGATGTCCCTAAGGAGGGTTTGGCCACGGAAGGGCCAGCAGCAGAATGCCTGGCCCAGCCAGGAGCTGAAAGGAAAACTGACAGTTACAAAACCTCCTCCCCATCTTGGGCAGAAGAGGTTGTTCCAAAAATTGTGCACCTCATGCTGAGGTGCTTTTGGCAGTACATGTTTGGACTACATGGTCTTTGGAGGTCCCTTCCAACCCAAACCCTTCTATGTTGCTACGTCACAATGAACATGGAATATAGACTTGAGGGTCACAGAGGGTGGAGTTTTGTACTGGTGTGAACTACAGAAATTTCATCATAGTCTCCTCCAACGGTTTTCAGCATTTAACATGCCTGCAACATGTGGCAGAGGGCTCCTTGCTGGCTATTAAACTTGCTCTGCGTGCAGGAGAGGCATTGTCGGAATGTCAATAGTTCTCACATGGTTATGTTATTTCTGATACAGGCCTGTCTATAGCACTTACAGTTATTAAAAGTACTACTGAACTTCACTTACAGCTCTCAGCATCTGCCAGAAAGCTGCAAGCCACACCAGCTCCATTTCGATCCTTCCATTTGTAACATATCTAATGAGCAGATGGTTAATTTTTGTGAGGGGGGAATAACAAAACAAAACAACTTGTGTTGGTGCAAGTGATTGGAGGTGCTTTAGTTTTTAAAAGCCAGTTGTTTTGGACATCTGCTCAAATTCTTGACTGCAAATTTAGCTTTCTCTACATTACCAGAGAAATATTCATATCCTGTATTTGTTTTCAAGTACAATAAAAACCTGTTAGATATTGTTCAAATGTTTTTAGATATTTAGCAGTTGGGAAATATTCCAAGACTAACTAAACTTTCTTGTGCCTGGTTCCTGTGTATTACTAGCAATAAAGTCCTTATACCTCTTGGCTACAAAGGGTATGCGTTTTTCCATCTTTATTATTGCCACCTCATTAAAAGACAGTAGATGAAGCTCCCATACCACTGTAGGTACCTCACATTTGGAGTGAGTTTCTCAAATACAGTCTTAACTAAATCCGAAAGCTACACAATATTTGAAGTGTGAATCTTTGAACAGTGCTGCTGTTTGCTGCCCTAGACCTAAGAAGTGTGCTGCTTCCCAGTTAGAATATTTCACCATTCAGCTGAAGAGGCCAGGCTTTCATCCAGACATTGAGGGACACATGGAGTGTTCACCAAAATAGGGAAAAAATTAAATAACAAACTTCCTGCATGTTGTACTGTCAGGATTCAGCACATGACCATTTTGTTTAGGTCATGAACAAGTAGGAGAAGGTAGGAAAGGGTAACTTAGATTGGCTTCTAAGTTCTTATTTCCCTTTTCTCCAGTGCCTGAAGACCAGCTAGCTCACCACACTTACCTTACTGGAAAAACTGTCTTTATGTCTCAAATTAATAGAATGAAGATGTGCAGATCTGCTACATTCAGGTTGCTTCTTTCTGTTCTACAGTATGATTTTATAAAACATTAATTCACAAAACCTACAATAAAATTTTAATTAGTGAAATACAGACGGTTATTTTAATACAAACTTTAAATTTCCCTATTTTATTAAGCACCAAAACCAACAAGTATTAAGTATTTAAGAGGAAAAACTGTGTGAGAGTGTAAGAGACAATGAATGCTCCTGAGCCAGCACTGAGTTGCTGTCTTGGATCATTAACTAATAGCTCTGATGCTTACTAGTCCTCTCTGCACACATTCAGAATCAGTATCATTCTTCAGTGTAGCCCAAGAGTGAGACAAAGCAGAACAAATGTGGGAGGGCATGGAATTATACAGGCAACTGATTTCGTTTTTATTCTCTGGAACATTAACTTAGGCTCTTTAAAAAGCTATGTTTACTATACACACTCCTCTTATTCACATTCCTTTTCTGCTGCATTCCCTATCCTGCTGCAGCTTTCCAAAGCCTTAATGATTGTACATTGTAATACCAAACATTTCCCTCTGCCGTTAAGTGCACATATTTTCTGCTTCTAAACATAGGAAGGTTCAGTGCTATAGTTGTCCTTTCCCAAACACTCACAGAACCCATTATTTCCAAGCACGCTTCTATACTGCAACCAAATCCAAGAAGCTGACATCTTTTATTTAGTACCCGTGGGCTATAATAATGAAAAATTCACTCCCTGAAATACAGTGGCATGCATTTCATATCCACTGTACTCATGATAAAAAGTAATTTCCTAGAACACCCTGGTAACAATGGCAACTTCACAAAATGTATCGACATCAAATAAACATGAGTGTGGAGTACACCTGAATTCTACAGACTGGAACTACTAGTCCATGTTGTTAGCAAAGCTTTACATGAGCAGGAAGCCTTGGAGCTTGACACAACTCTCTTAAGGCACAGTAGAGGATTCAGGGAAACTGTAATTAAAATAAATTGCTATTAGTGACTAAAAACCTGATAACACTACGGCTCACTGCAGAAGAACTATCAGAGGCAAAACCAAGATACCCAGGTAATGAAAAACAAAAGATAATCAAGAAGCTTACATGCATTCCTGTGTCATAACTGAGGGAGGCTAAAGGTTACATTTACAACAGAAAGTAGTATTAGATTGATTGTTTTCCAGTTCCTACCCATCTGGTAAAAGAAAAGCAAAGGAGAACCATTTTTTTAATATTTTAGATCAATGAAGACTGAATTGTGAGCTGAGAAACAATAGGAATAAAGTAAAAATAAGAGAATCTGTCCAGAATTCCTGTCCTGAGTTATTCCAAAATCCAGCTGGGTGACAGGGGCAGGGCCCATGGACACAGTGCCCAACTCAGGGGGAGCAGTCCAGCCAGACAAGCCTGAAGTGCTCTACTGTAACAGAAATAAACGAGTTAGTTTTTTCACAAAACACTTAGAAAAATTATGAAACTGGGTTCTACTAAGTGTTATGGATCCATGGGACAAATGGGCTAAGAAATTATTACATTTTTGAGGACAAATCCATCAATGATAATAAAAATACAACAGCTCAGATGCAACCTCTAGGTCAGACAGCCTCTCAATCCCTTTAACAGCTATAGAGTAGAAATATTTCCTAGGAAAATGCTCACCAGGCACATCCTGTTTCCTTAAAGATTCCATACTCTCAGCATTTAAACTCCATTGCATGGACCTTCAGTCTGATCCCACATGGCAAGAGACCAGACAGCCAGCATCCCTCCTCCTTCCCATTGCACAGAAGTGATGCTGGACAGACTGCTTGGGTACTTGTGGGCTTCAGTGCTTGTAAGTGTGTGGGTTTATCAAATCATCCTGCTTAAATATTTTGTATAATAATTTACATTCTCCTTTCTGCTAGATCTTGCACTCTTTTTTGTGTTTTTTTTTGTGATGGACAAAAGCCTGCAAGCAGATAGCCACAATGACTAAAATATAGACTACATAACCCATTGCAAAAATTAAATCTCCTTTTTCACCCTGAAAAAGAATGGGAAATCATGCCCAAAGTATGTATTTGGTGCAGTGTTTCAAGAGCATCCTCTCCACTTCACACAGGAGATGAGGTTCTATTCACAAAGGTTTCACCAACATGCACTCTGTCAGCATCCAGAGTAACTAGGGCTTGGTACACATTTCTGAAGAAGTTAATTAAAAATGCATCATAAAGCCATAAATTTAACATTTGTCCAAATAAAAAATAGGTTTTCCATTAGGGGAATTGAGCAGAGGTCTGTCTAAAACATAACTGCACACAAAAAAACTAATGGGATAGTTTTCAGTTACAGGTCTATCTAGCACATGGAACCAGACTCTCACCATTGTCCAATGCAAGACTAAGAAAACCCATCAGATACAGAGTTTGGTGAGAATATTCTCAAATAATGGAACACTAACTAAAAGGATGCCTTTATTATACTTTTTTATACACATCAATTTTCATATGTTCTATGATTTCTATGAGCTGGCTCCTCAACAGCTGTAGAATGAAAAAAAGCAATACAGGAATTTTCATACCACTGCCAATTTCTGGGGAAGTCATCAGAGATTATAAAAATAACTGCACTGCAGAGCTTACAAGTCTTATATTTCATGTTCAGGATCTTATGATACTCTTCTAATAAGTTCTAGAGAAATTCAGTTATTTGACTTCCAGGAGGCAAACTTGACATTCCAAAGTAAAGAGAAGAAGGAAGAGTTCAAAAATATCTTAAATACAGAAAATTTAAGTCAAAAGCAGAGTGTCTATTTACTACATAACATACATGACAACACTGCTTTGTTGTTTTTTTTTAACTTCAGGGGTAAATTCTCTATTAGTGGATAATGACCAAACTATTAATAATTTATTTCTGTTGTTCCATAGAACAGAAGGGGCTTTATAATTTGCCCTTTGAAGCAAAGACACTTGTGGCAAAAGGGATGTGTCACCTGCTTTGTCTGGGGCTGAAACCTTGGCACTCAGTGAGCAGTGACTCTGAGAAAACAATGGTTTTCTAGAAATAAGAGTTGCTACAAATTTCTTCCTTTTTCATTAGCTTGAACTGTCATGTGTTTGACTCAGAAAATGTCTATGCTTAATGCAGCAATTTTCCCCCTGCTGCATTTTCTACCTTTACATCACCACATACACCTCACACCCCACATGGCTCCAGGGAAGTGAGATGGTAGGAACAATGTCACCTGAATAAACCCCTGGTGAGTGCTGAGAGGCCAGTAAGGGAAAACTGTTGGTCCCAACCTTCAGCAGTCATGGAGCTCTCAGCAAGCCCCATCACTTAGCTGGGTTTTCTTGACCCTGGCACAGTGCCTGTGGTATGCTTAAGTGTCTCCTACTGCCCTTGTAGTCAAAGCAGTCTTCTGATTTCTCCATTTTTAGTATTTTCTCCTGTCTACCTGATCTCCCAAAGTCTCGGTTTCAGTTAATTTCCTCAGAGACTGGTTGAGATCGTAGGTCTGTGAGGGGGATCCAGTGAGGTCCAGACATGCAATGACGTATCAGACTGTACCCAAAGAAAAACTGCAGGTTTCCAAGGGCATTCTTGACTATTACAGAAGAATTCAGGTCCAGCACCCTAGCATCCCCTCCTGCTCTTTCCTGCCATACAGCCACCTATTGGTAGCTCTCAAAGACAGGAACTCTCACCGCAGACCTTTTAATCCACAACTTCTAAGATACACTCCCCTGTGCTGCTCAAATTCTAACCCTTGGACAACCAGAAAAATATCATAAATCCAGGATGATAAACACCTAACAAAAATAAGACTATTTGCTTCAGAACAGAACAAAAAAAAATCTGAGGCACAGTTGTTTGTGATTTGATTAGTCAAAGCAGCAAGTAACATAAATGAAGCTAAAGGAAGAACAAATGGAAATAAGGACCTGACAGACACTATGTCAACAAAAAATACAGCAAACAGTAAAAATGCAAAAGAAACAAGAGTATATATACTGCAAGTTATAAACACATCCCAGAAAGCAAGCAAAAGACACAGCTGCTCTCCTTCCTTTGCTCTGCATTAGTGACACACACGACAGTCTCTGGAAGCCTGATTTTTGGCACTCTCATGCCAGCCATATACAGTTTTATGTGAAAGCAAAAGAAAAAGCACTGTGAACATTATGGGCTTTGAAAAAAAAACCACACCAAAACCAAACAACTAAATAACGCTTAGAAGCACCTAAAAAAAGGTAAATACCTATATGCAATTTTCATGAGATCCCAGTTTCTGCTTCTGAAATATTTGAGCCCAGAGCGCCCTCTCATGTGTAACTGCACAATTCCTCAACTTCAGACTGAGCCACCGCTGTGACAACTTTCAGAAAGAAATTTATCTCTAACATGAGAAAACTCAGTCCTTGTATGTTCAGAAAAAAAAGATGAATAAATATATACTTTTTAAGAATAAGCAAATTGAAAAAAATGAAACCACTGAAGAGCTGAAAGCTGATTATAACTCCTCAGGTTTCGGGGAGGTGAGAAAAAGAGATAACATATGCCAAGTTTTAGTCTAAAACTATGGGGCACAAACTCCATTATTGTGCAGCAGATAAAGGCAATTCCAATTTCTGATCATGTTATTCAGTGGCTACGTGCTTGACTCTCAAAGAGCAGGTAACAAGGTACTTTTTCTTCACTACCATCCTTGCAGATCAAATTTCATTTCTGAAGTTCAAAATTATTTATTTCTCACAGCTGATTCCTTGAAAAAAACATTTTTTAAAAAATCTGCATTTTTGCATTGGATATTCAGATATATGAGGAATAAAAAGTACTGCACCATTCCTACACAGTAGTATAACTGGTTCTATCTGGGAAAAAAAATTGTGGCATAAGAAACTATCATCTTCCAGAAGAGGAAGTTGCATTATGGCATTTAGACTAAGTAAAAAAATTTCAGTTCAATTCCATCAAAGAATATGCTAAGTTTTTTTCTTCCATATACAAACAGATTTCAGAAAATGCAGAAAGAAATGATGAAACCCTACATTCAATGCTTAGAAATTTTGTGTTTGATTTGTTGCATGCTGAGACTCAAGTACCTCTGTAGTGTTTTCAAATTCTAACACAGTAGGCTGATTTCTCAAAAAGGAGCAGATTTTCCTGTATATTTGTCTCAGACAAACATTAAATGGGAAAAGATTTATTTATTTTTTAGGATAGCATAACTAGTGTCATCCATCTTTCCTACCCCACGTTGTACTGTTGCTACTCTCTGCTTTTAAGAATTTAGTGAAAGGAGCACAGATGATTGAGGGACTGAAGCATCAGGTGTGTGAACACTGATGGGGGCAATGAAAGAATAGGATGAGGATCTTCTCAGTGGTTCCCAGTGAATGGACAAGAGACAATGGGCACAAACTGCAACACAAGAAATTCCATTTAAACATAATAAAAAGTTTTTTGGTGAGGGTGGTCAAACACTGGAATGGGTTGCCCAGAGAGGTTGTGGGGTCTCCATCCTTAGAGATATTCAAAACCCAAATAGACAATGTCCTGGACAGCCTGCTCCAGCTGGCTCTGCTTTCAGCAGTGGGGTCTACACTACGTGATCTCCACAAGTCCCATCCAACTTCAACTATGCTGTGATTCTGTGAGAAACAAACGCATGAATCTCAAGATAACGTAACACAGCAAGTTACAGTAAAGCCAAAAAAATCCATTAAACTGTTTTATGCCAGAAAAACTGAAATGCATTTTTCTGCAAATTAAAGACAGATTGTAAGCCAGAGTACAGGACTGGAAAGTTCCTTGCTCATCAAATTAAAAACAAGAGGCCTATTCATGAAAAAAGTTATGTGGTCAAGTCACATTCTTTGCTCAAAAGTTTGACATGCGTCTGAGGGCGGGCACTCTGCTCGCACTTCACTGAGGAACTTCCAGGTTGCTTGGGATTGCTGCAGCACAGGAAGGCACCTCGTAGAGACAGGCACTCAGCAGAAGTACAAGAGGACAAGCAAATGTCCCTTTTCCTTTTAAAAGGGCTGGTCACATGACTAACAGCTGGAGTCACTTAACAAAATACCAGTGCAAGCTGTTTTGTTGAATTCCCCTACAGTTACATGACAACATGTAAAACCCTCCTGCATTTCAAATACCCAAAGGCCTCCTGGCTCAAAATCCCCCTTCTTTCCGGTCCATCTTTCAGATTTCTTCTCCCTCTACAAAGCCATGTTTTTTAACAAAGTGCCTTCTCTCTCCTCCTTGAAAAATTCTGCACTAATGAGAGACTCATGTCCCCAGAAATGAAAGCTGTTTAGCACTGAGACTGGCTGGCTGTCTAAAATTGATGCCTGAATTAGTACACATCACAGCTGTTAGTGAAATCTATATTTTAGCACAGAATCATGCCCAAATTCAAACAATTTAAACACCAGCATGGGTTTTTTTCTACAAATGGAGGATTAACAATCCCGTTAATCTCAAAATCAACAAAAACTACAAAGAAATTGGGTGTCACAGAGTCGATATCCCCCATTTTCATTTGCCATGCCTAGGATACTCACCCTGCACAGCCAGGAAGAGAAACTGGATAAAAATTTTCTAGAGTCTGATGAACAACAAAAAACAGAAAACCGCTTGGTGGGAAATCAAAGAACAAAATAAAGCTGATCTGATCTTCCTGTAGGGTATTCCCAAAATGCAATTTAATTCCTGAAATATTCTGTCATCTTTGCATTTCTCAGCAATACATGCACAACATGTTTTTAAGAGCAGGCCTTACAAGCCAACCCTCTCAGACCAACACTACAAAGCTGTATGTGCCATTGTAATTAACACACTAGTCACACAATGCCCAGAGTAAGTTATTGTGATCTGCAGCAGATCAGAACATTTCCTGCTTCCATGGCTTTCTCATTGTTCCTGTTTGGTTTAAAGCTGCAGTAGATAAGCAGACCTATTTGTATACATATACTTGCTTATTACTCAAAGTGAATCAAGACTTTATAGACAGATTTTGGGGTGGGGAGGAGAGCCAGGTTAAGAAGATGACTTGCAGCCACAGATTTTCATAACCTAGGATTTTGTAAGACTCCCTTTCACAAGTGGATTAACTGCAGTGGGAGCAGACACTGATGAGAGGAGCTCACCTGGGGACAGAGGACACCAGTGTCCCAGCAGAGAGAGGGGAGACAAGGTCATTGACTGCACAGGAACATTGCCCAGATCCTGCAGTATCCAAAGGAAGTTAAAAAAAAACAACAAACAACAACCCACCGTCGGAGAACTGGGCTGTAGGGAGGAGGATGTGGGATTGGAACTCAAATTAACTCAAAAGTCCAACTGGAAATATAAGCTGCATGAAAATTAATATATGTTGTATGAAAATATAAGCTGTATAAAATTCAAAGTTAAAGACAATTGTGTTTGAAAGAAAGGACAGACACTTTCTACAACTGTCTCATTTGTTTTATTTCACAGTATTTTTTGTTTTGCATTTGTTTGCCATCTTCTGAAGGAAGGATCAGCTAAATGCATTGGCTTGGCTCTGAATTTAACACTCAGGCCTTTCAGAATATCAGATATACCCGTTAAGCTCCCTCTTCTGGCTAATTAATAAAATGCCTAGATTTTGTATGCATAAGTTTCAATTTTTCCAGTCATGTCCTGTCAGTAAAAATAAAATAATTACATTTTAAAAATCAATAATGAAGCTTTGATATTGAAATACACAACGTAAGTGTTCAACTGTAGACAGTGGCCTTCTCTTGCCTCACACAGACAAGCTGCACACCCAGAAAGACCCCAAGCCAGTGTCAGTGGGGATGACACTGCCAGCCCAGCATGGCCAACAGCTCACCCCTCCAGCCCACAAACCACCGCATGCTTTCGGGTATCTGATACCTACCCCCACCTGCAACTCCTGTGTTCAAAACATATCAGGACAGTTTACTGGTCCCTGAAGTACATCCTTCCTTGCTCTAGCTAGAATTAGAATTCATTGTGCAATAAAAACACAAATAACACATTTTAGAAAACGTGTTGAAAATTAGGAAAACATACCACACAAAAATGGGAAGAGGGACCAAAAAATACCCAGTAGCTAGGACAGTGTCTAACTTTGCTGCATCTGACCCAAAGTTGTTTTCCAGTTCAATCAAAAAACTAATTTATATTCGTGTCCTTCAACTAAACAAAAAATAAGCAAAGACTTCTGTGTCCTTTTTCATAAAGGAAGGAGAGTTACTCAAGAGCTCCAGCTACTGCAAGCACCAAAACCCCCCTGCTGCACTGCCATTTTCTGCCGCCGTTCCAAGGCAAGGCCTAAAAAATGTGTAAAATACAGCTCAGTCTACAGACACCGAATTCATCATCCCCTCAATGCAGACAAACAGCCACCTCGTTGTGGTAAAATAATGACAAGTAATTAGCGTTTACCTTACACACTGGACCGAGGTTAATCACACCAGCTCAGCTGCTATAGCTGGTGTGTTGAAAGCAGAAAGAATTTCACTCTGCTGCTGCTAACAGCTCCAAAAATCACTAAAGCTTAGCTAATAGGTGTGGCTTTCACAGTTATTAGGCTTGCACCTTTGACTGGACATTCCAACGAGCTTTCCAGATACGGATCCCTTTCTTTGCCCTTGCTGTTATTTTATGGAAACAGAATTAACATAAAATATCACCAACAGACTTCAGTATTTCAATTTCATTCATGCTAGAATATTTTACTTTAAATTGTCTTTTAAGTTACACTGTTAAATAACTGCAAATGTGGAGACTATTTATTCTAGCAGAAAAACTGTTCTGTCACCAACAATAGGAATTTTAAGCCTGATCTCCTAGCCTTTTATCACTGAAGTGGTTCTCACTGGCATAGATGTACAACAATGTTGTCCTCACAGAACATGCTGCTAAGAAGTATCATGGCATTTTCAGGAATAAAAGGTGAACTTTCTAATGACATTCAGAGGAGAAAACATACAAAAAAACCCCTAAAAATAAGACAGAATTGGAATTTAATATTAAGACTGATACTTCCACTAACTTTGGTTCCCAGCAGGCCATTACTTGTCATAAATATATGAAAGAAAGAAAATATTTATTATTTGGATGTTGAAGACAAAAAGCTGATTTCTTTATTAACATATTTGGAGAACCATAGAAACTGGGAAAAACTGGACATTCACCAGGAACAATAAAGGGTGTGTGAAGAGAAACGAACAAATCCACAACAGATGAAAAACGACAGGGAGGGCTGAAGGCTTGAAAAGAAACATCTAATAGAGAACTGCTCCTGGGATGAGACCCGCACCATCAGATTCAGCAACTGAAGCAGACAAATGCACTTTCTTACCTTGGGCCACTTGGGATTCAGGAGTCGTGCTTTGATGGCATCGTCCAGGGCCTTGTCATACTGCTGGATTTTCACGTAGGCTGCAGAGCGGTTGCTGTAGAGGATGCAGTTCTGAGGATCCACGCCCAGAGCCTCGTTGTACAGCACGATGGCTGTATGAAAATCACCATCATGGCAAGCCTGGTTGCTCTGGCGAACCTTCTCAACAAATTCAGCTTTGCTCAACATGGGACTGTCTGGACTTCTTCTTCCGATAGATTTGGATCCAAAGAAAGAAATCTGGGGGCAAGGAAGGGAGAGATCACACATTAGTGTTAAGAAATGCTGTTCAAAATAGAAAAAAAAAAATCTAAATATTTCAAATGTATAGCAGAAATTAAAGCCACCAGCACTACTGCAGAACAAATTATTAATTCAGAATCAGATTCTCAGAAAAGTAATTTTTTAACTCTTTTGAGGGGTACAGAAGTAAGAGCAAAGAGCCTTATAAAACATCATTCCCTATGAAGGATGTCTTCTAGAAGACATATTGTCTTCTTCCAGCAAAAGCCTTGCTGTAGTCTGTTTTAGTGTGCTACATGCCACATATTAACAAGTTTTTCCTCCTCAGCCCTTGTATTTGATTCTACAACACGAAGCATAGTGGCCAGGTAAGGAAGTTTATCTGAACAGGTGGCAGGTGTGAATGTGAAGATGATGCTGGCATATCCACAGTTTGAGACACAGGCCACATGGAAGCATGTGCATGCACAGACAACCCAAGGGTGCACAAATTATCTTAAATCCAAACAACCTGTACTGGTACATCTGCTCACAAATCTCCATATCCAGCCACCTGCAGGCTGCAAATCGCTGGTAAATGGGAAGGATGAGCCTTTGGAACTGGGGATACCCACAGAAATTAGTGGGACACATGATTTATTTTAGCAACAGAACAGTCATCATTGGCAGAGACACCTTCCCTGATTGTCGACTTCAGGCAATGCACAATAACAAAGAAAAACTTTTAAGCCATTTAATTATAAAGATTATCATTTAAGGTGAGCTGCAAAAAGTCCTTTCCACAGACTCTGGTACACCCTTTCTCTTCTTTTATCTTTCTACACTCCCTATATTCCTCAGGCAGTCACTTGCAGTCAGTAACTGTTTTTGTCACGTGTGAGGTCTTTGTCTCTTCCAAGGACCCTCAGAAACTCAGCAAGAATATCTGTGTGCAACTCTGGTTACAAGATCATTGTGAATTCTGCAGCAATTGTACTTGGCAAAAGGCAACATACCAAGTGCAGTATGCACTGAAGGGTTAGACTGCTGCAATTGAGGTTGGTGACATCCATTTTTAGTCCTGCAGACCAAAAAAGTTTAAGAATACCACATATTGTTACCACAGCACAACTGCAGGGCTTAAATATATTACCAGTGCAAGCTGAGGCATATTTTTAGGTGAAAAGGGAAGTAAGCTGCAAATTGACATCCTGTCTCCACCATCAAAATGGTCTATAGACTTTTTTTTCCCGTAAGTCAAACAACAACAATAGAAAAGCATCAAATTAGAAACTACTGATCTCTTCTTTTCCCTATGATTATATCCAATTTTTTCTGACAGGTGTTTGTCCAAACTGTTTCTAAACTTCTCTACTGCAGGAGACTCCATGTTTTACTCAGGCAATCTCATTACAGTGCTTCATTATTTCAATAATTACAGTATTTTTTCTAATATACACCCCAAATCTCCTTTGCATCAGTAAATGTACTGGTTCTTGTCATGTCCACAGCAGACCAGACAAAAAACTTTCTTCCTTTAATTTGCGTAGTTGCCATTTATACAGTACTCCTGCTAAAAGAAGATAATATGTAGCTTGACATTATTATTATAATTCTAATTTCAGCTATGCTATATGTTGCTAAAAATTGTAACAAGAACTATGAATTCCACAGCTAAATGTAAACAGTACTTTTTGTTTAATACATAATTCTAAAAATAAAGGTTATGCAGAACAAATTACCCCCTCACATTTTCACAAGATATTTTAGTTAAGAAACAAAATTCTGATTTCAAGTAAATACTCCAAAACCAAGAAGAACTAAGTTTTACAGAGGTTATTTTTTAAAACTACTGAGGCACTAACCTAATTTTACTGCAAACACACTGCAAAATACTATTTGGATTATGTACATAATGCAGTATTTTCATATATCTAGTGCCAAATGTAATTATTTATAATCATTGAAAATCTGTGAGCAATATGCATCAGAATATTGCAAATTCTTTATTCCCACTTTCCTCAAATTGGTGACCTCAAACCTTTTGTCATTCAGCTGGTCCTAAACCTACCCTTACCCCTTGCAAAGGACATCTTAAAGAGTCCTTGGAGGAATTCTCCTGGAAATTGTCTCTCTGCTCATGGACAGTCAAAGAGACAAGGAGAATGAGAAGTAACTGTGCACATGCAGTACAGTTAAAATGCAGAATTATCCCAGGTGTTACAAATGACAACAGTAATAAGGGATTCAAAAAAGTAATTAAAAACATGAAATAAATTCACAGAAGTGTATTAAGTATGAAATTGAAATTGCACATGCCTCTTGAATGTTCAGTAAGTTCTAACTGAATTCTCAAGTAAAGAGCATTTAATTTTTTTTAAAAAACTCACTCTGAAATAAAGAACCTTCAGAAGTTACTAACGAAGACAAATTCAAGTTTGTGTCTGAGCAAGCTGAAAACCTAAAACACATTCAAAAGTTCAAATTTTGCAGTTCCTTGCTAATCTCACTAGAGAGTGCCCCCCTTAGATCAGGAGCAGTCCCTCAGCATCCACATACAGTGTGTTACTGTCAGAATTCTGAAAGAATGAGAGAAACTGAGTGAAAATATGGGAAAGTGGAAAGTAATGCAAAAATTGAGATGAAGAATGAGAAACTAAAGCAGAAAGGTGCTCATTTTCTCATTAAGAGATAAGTCAGTATGGCACCGACACGCAGAAAATAAATAAAAATTGGCCTCCTAAGCCTCAAGTGTTGTTTGTTCCCACTGCCCTCCAACCCATCTATCATTAATGTAAATGGAAGATCTAGCTAAAGGAAGCACAAAATCACAAATATAGTGATTGTGAATAATTAAATGATACATTAACAATGAGGTATCTGACCTTTTCGTCTGAGCAGTCAGTGAGCCACAGGCAAACAGACACCAACGAGGGACTGACAAGCCAGTAATGCAGCAAAATCCAGGTGTGAACAGGGAAGCCATGCAAAGCAGGCTAGTTTGGACAGCAGGTGCACAGGTTCCCTGAATTTTCTTGTCTGGACAAACCACTCCATTGCTGAAGTCCAACCGGTGCCTTCTCTGAAGGGACGTGTGCGCCAGGAGCGCAGCTCTCGCAGCACCACACAGCAGCTCTCCTGAGCCCTGCAGGGCACCTCACATTCGGTCACTCAGCACCACTTGTCCATCTCCAGTGTCCTGCCCAGTAGGAATGCATGTAACTGGTACCCAGGCCAGGAGGAAAGGATAAGCAACGCACAAGGAAAAGGTTTCAAGCCTCATTCAAGAGGTGGATACAAGGGGTGATACAAGGAAGCAGCCGGAAAACAAGACTTGATGAATACCCAGCAGGAACACACACAGACTGACGCTGTTGCAGCAGTGGATTTCACCTCTTGAAAACAAAGATTTGGATAGCACGAAGAATCAGTAATAACAGGCATTAATGATGTTATTGCTAATAATAACTGCTAGTCTTATATACTAGTATGACCTAGGACTTCAGAAAACCCTATGATTGCAGGTTTATATCAGGCAAACCCCCCCTCCCCAAAAACAGGGAAGATTTCCAATCCTACAGCTTGACAAAAATCTTCCAATATTCAAGCCACACCCACTCATCCGTTTATCAAAAGCTCTTCCAAGAACCGATAAGGGCTTCATTACCACCTGAAGAGCTCTTGTTCAACACCAGAAGAAAGCACAAGAGGGATGACATTGTCTAAGACTGTGCAAACCTCCAAGAAAAATGACAGACATGCAAAAATAAACATGAACAGCTCCAACGAAAGAAGAGGAGGAAAGACAAACAAGCATATAGACAACCCTCCATTTCAACTTTCCATTTGCTGGGGACAACCAGGGACATCCCAATGGCTGCAACATCAAGCGAGAGGCGCACGGGCTGCTGACAGGGATCATACATCTCATCTGTAATCGCCACTCTGGGCTCCAGCGAACAAACACAACTGCACTAATGACATTTGCTGTCATCCAAGACGCACTGATGGAATCCAGTGTGCAGATTCCGAACCCTGTCAGTAACAAAGCTCTTACAAGCGAGTTCCTGACAACTTTTCCAAGGACAGGCATCCCCAGCCGAGGCGCCGTCACCTCCAGCGGGGTCACAGCCCGCAGCGCCGCGCGCGCCTGATGCGCTTGGCGGAAGGAAAACAAAAACAAGTGTCGAGATTTTAAGAAGATAAGCTCAGATGTTGCGTGTCCCGGATCCCAGAAAGGACCCGATCTTCCCGCTGGTGCCCGCTCCGAGGGCTGCAGCAGGGCCGGGAGACGCTCCCGGAGCTGCCCCCGCCCCGCGGCCCCGCCTC
>NW_009953068.1:1891323-1903583 GCF_000747805.2 Chaetura pelagica
GGGACGCGGGACTGCCCGTCCGGCCTCCGGTCACCGCTGGCACCGCCGGGCGCGTCCTTCGCCCTTCTCATCACGGCGGTACAACCAACATCCAAACCAAAGCCTTCCAAACGCCCAGCCCTCTGCCTGTTGGAACGAAAAGGCAAGCAGGTTATGCTGCCCGGTGCAGTGAATGATACATATTAATAATTTCTTGTCCGAGTTAAAATTGGATGCAGTGGAATTTCATACACATCCCAAACTTACTCTTAAAAAGGAAAAAGTGTAAGAGTCTGAAACTTCAGGGAGTGTTGGGCAATAAAATGATGAACACATGGCCATCAGCTTAAAGCTTTGACTTCCAATGAGCAGGACCAAAGTTAAGAACTTTCATTAGAAAGCAGGCCTTATTCAGGATCCAGGGAAAGGATCCACACAAAGCAGTTACAAAGAAAATTAACAATAGTGCGATGTAAAAAAAGACAGAGGAATAAATTATAGTTAGAAATAGAAAACTTCTAAAGACCTCTGTAATGGTGCCAATGTTTTTTAATATCCCAAAGGTAGTGGCTTTTGCAGTACACCAGATCACAAACCTAGACCAAACAGAGCCCTTTATGTTTCTTTTATCTAGCAAATGGCAGCTAAGTATTCCCTGTTACCTCAGATGAGCTAGAGTAAGTACCAGAACTCTTTGAGGAGGTGCCAAAGGATGCCACTGCACCAGGAAGGGAATGTCACGAAAGGACAGACATGCATTTCTTCTGTTTTATCACCCCTCTGTGTCTGGAGTGAACCAGTGGTATGTTTTTTCAACCAGATGCCCATGGATGTTCTTTCATCTGGTTCATTAAGAAAAATATCAATGTACAAGGGTTGCCATTTTATCATTAACACTGGTCAATATCAAATATCTCAAAGCACACAAGGTCTCTGGAATAGGCACATATGGGACAGCTTAACTCATTAATGGGTTATCTTAACTCCTACTTGACATTAGTTTATTTCATAATGCATTAGACTTTATTCTTTCCAAACTAATTTACAGCAAACACATTTAACCACAATAAGTGTTTTAGAACAAAGTTAGTAAATTGCTCCCTCTTAGTGAATAATAAAATTAATATCCTTTAGTAAGAGGCACAAAGTCCAAAATTTCCACTTAACAGAGAAGCCAATTAAAAATAGTTCCTCTCACTTCAGTTCCTGGTGGTTCTCTTGCAGGAACTCACACATCTTCCTTACATCATGCTACTCTGTTTCCTCTTACTCAGCCCATCCTAAGGGATGTGAGCACCACACTTCTCAGGAGGGGACCAGTTAAAAACTCCATTCAGATGAGAACTTCTGCTCTGAAAGCCTGTTAGCAGCTTCACAGGGCACAACTCATTGAGTCTGCCAGCCCAGCATTGAGAGTTCAGCTTTACCTGGAGTCCAGAGCCTCAAGCTCCCTCAGTAGATTTACATCAAAACAGCATTGTCAGTGTCCCCAGAGGCCTGTGGGCAGCATTTTGTGTCAGGTAATAACTAAGTCTCAGGCAAACACGCAGCAAACTTAGCATTCCTTTTTCGTCTGTGAGGACTAAGCATTGTTGCCATACCTAACTTGGAACAGAAGAAACTAAGTATAGGTGGTGATGGAGCCAGCCTAAAACTGTTTTTAATGAGTTTTTTTGATACTCTCCATGAGTCAGAGAGCTGAATTAAATGGAACGTGACTATTTGCCTCAATTCTCATGCATACACAGCAGTCACTTCAGTCTTACAAAGTTATTTTTATTTATCAATTGCATCTTCAACAGTTATTCCATTATTAAGAGTTTTTCTTAAATAAAAATTCTGCTTTCCATAAAAAAATCTGCAACAAAAGCACTTTCTCTTTTTTTTTTTATTTTTTCACCTCATTTTCTGAAATGATGTAGAGGGAGCAGCATGCTTAGAAGAGCCAGATTCTTCCTCTTTTTCATGGACACGCTTCCTTGTTGTGGGTGGCTAAAAGGAAGATACAGCAGGATGGTTACATTTCACCAGGTAAAACAGAGCCTCATTGTTTTGCTTGCTACAGAATTACAGATTTTGGATAAGGTCTCCTTCCTGTAACCAAAAAAACAGCATGAGTAAAAAATGTTTCTCTACCAAGATCTATCTTGATATATTTGATCCTTCTCACGTAAGACCAGCTTTATCTTCCACTGCTGTTTAAAATTTTCCTAATTTTCATCTGGTAATGAATGTCACAATACCACTGCTAAACTTCCACTACCATGAGAATTTTTCCTTGAATACTAAACATTTGTGACTTGAATCCATCAAAACATGCATGTTCAACAATTTGATCTTTAATATATGAATATTAAATATTATATGAATATTTTAAGTCTAGGAGACCTTTTCTGTACATTTAAACACAGTGTCTTTCCAAAACATGGAAGTCCATTGCTTCTATCCAGAAAGCAAAGATAATTACCAGACTGATACATGCAGCCAAAATGCACACTTTTCTAAGTTCTCCAAATTAATTAATTTTCTTTCTATGGGTTACTTCAAAATCTAGTTTATCTGTGCATCAAATATTAATTTTCAAATAATCTGTTATACCTACCACTTTTGATGTTTGAGGTGGATTCATACTGCTATGTGCCTGAGCAAGCAGATATTGAAATGTAGTCTTCATATCCTCATCCTGTGAAAAAAAGAAGTAACTCTGAGTAGTATAATGAGTATTTAAGGGAAGAGCCTACATTTTGGCTAATGAAATGGATCACCAGTTAAGGAGTGAATGAATAAAGGACAAAAGGAGGTTCCTCCACTTCCCTGCAAATCAACACCTTGCCAATATGGCTTCACCAAGGGCAAGTCTTGTCTGATCAATGTGGTGGCCTTCTGTGATGAAGTGAGGACATCAGGGGACAAGGGAAGAGCTACAGATGTCATTTATCTGCATTTCTGTAAGGCCTTTGACACAGTCTCCCACAACATCCTTCTCTCCACATTGGAGAGATATGGATTTAATGGGTGCACTGTTTAATGGGTGGTCACATCTAGAGAGCAGTGGTTGAGGGCTCAGTGTCTGGATGGAGATCAGTGGCAACCGGTGTCCCTCAGGGGTCAAACCTGGGACCAGTGCTGTTCAATACCTCCCCAGCTGACACAGTGGGGCTCAGTGCACCCTCAGCACACTTGCAGATGACACTGATCAGGCACACATTACATCTCTGGTGACCAGAGGAGTGTGTTCCCCTGCTTCCTTGCAGAAGGAAATTACACTGTGTCAACAAAACCTCATAAAATTCAGGCTACTGAACTGCCTTTGAGTTTACATCAAGAAGCTATCCCCAGCACAACCCAGCTTTGCTGCACTTCAGTTCAGACTCAGTTCCTACCTGCAGCCAAGGATGCTCTAGGGCTTCCTCTGTTGTAAGACGTTTGCTTGGATCCACAACTAACAGCTTCTTCACGAGATCCAGAGCTACAATAATGAAAACAGTTAGGCATATGATTAATAAAGTCATTACCCAAAAATATGTTCTGCAATATGCATACACCAACATTATGTGCAACAGTGTGTCTTTTAACGCTTGAGAACAATGCCTAAAATACTGCCTGGGCAGATCCCTTTTCTTTTTCCTATGTCTAGGAAGGGCTGTGAACTGTAACCACTTCTCCTTCACAGGCACATGATTCAACACTTTTTGGTACCAAAGTTACTAGTAGATATACAGTGTATTTTCTGAGCAATCACAGGAAGTTCAGCACTTTTCTACAAGCTTCAGTAGTACTGTGCACAAGCAAAGACAGCTTAGTTAGCAGATTATTTTTTTGGGAAGGTGGGAAAGAAGAGACAAGAAAACACATGTATGCAAAACATAATCACATAAACTTAGTTTTCTTAGGAAACTGTTTAATAGGCACTGTCAAAATTATAGCATTTGTGTAATATTTTATGAGTTCAAATCTCCCATAAAGGATTTCTGGCAAGATTTACTTTTAATTGTATCTGATTATTCTATTCTACATGCCATTAAGGCTATGCACAACCTTAACATAATTTCCATTCTTACATATGTCTGACTTACTATTGAATAAGCTTCAAATAATTAAGGAAGAAATTATATTTGCTAAGTTTATTTGAAAAAGAATGATCACATCATTTGTTAGAAGCTCCTTCGTACACACAAATAAGTATCCACAGCAAATAACTACAATTATTTTGTGCATATAAAATGTCCTGAAATAAAGCATGCAGACAGTAATGGGCATTCTAGTTGCCATGCAAAAACTCAGTAGTTTTGCAGACTACTTAGCTTAGAATTGGCCAAACTTAACAGTGGATTCCACAAATGTGGCTGATGTTTTTAAGCTCAAAAACGAGCACCGTGAAATTACTCTTAATATTTCTCTCTTGGAATTCTAACTCATATCCATTCAATTCCTGGCATTTTTGGTTTAACATTTGAAGAATCTCTAGGTGAGGCAAAGTTTGCAGACCAGCTTGATAAAGCCAGAAGTAAAAGTGAAAAGAGGAAAACCAGACCCAAGTGCCCACTATGCTTCTGTAGTTAGTAAAGGTAAATGTTACTTTAAAATCTCTTAAATGAAAAAGTATTTGCTCTTTCTAAGGTTTCAACTTTGAACTTAAAAACAAACAACCCAAACCAAAACATTTTTAAGAGACTACTTCAAAAATTATCCATATCAACATGGTATGTGCCATATACAGCTGAAAGAAGTGAAAGGAAAACAAAAGCTACAAGAAAAAAGCTTGATGTTCTGCTGGCCACTGAAGCAGGGTCATACCTGTGTCTGATACATGCTTCCATTCTTTTGAAATGAAGGTGTATTCTCCACGAGTGATTTGATCTTTCAGAGACAGTTGAGTGTTTTGCTCATTAAATGGTGGATATCCACACAAGCTATATAAAAGAAGAAAAGAAGTTAAAAAACAGATTTTGTCAAAGTGAATGAGACACTAAAATCACATATTTTAAAGCATCTGCTCTCACAGCATCTTTGACATATATTTCGTTTTAGACACACTTCGACTTCCTAGTAAAGACATTGAAGTTGCCAAGTCTCAAGCCATTATGTCAGTAACTGCCCAATGAAGGAAGCATCTACACAGTATCTTACCATACAAAAAGAATAACTCCCAAACTCCAGCAGTCCACAGCTCGGCTGTATCCAGCAGTCCCAAGTGAATTTAGAACCTCAGGAGCAAGATAGGTGGGAGTACCACATAATGTTTTCATAAGAGAAGTTTCTCCGAGAATCTTGGACTGTCCAAAATCTGTAATCTGGTATTTAAAAATGATAACACCACATTATATATTAGGATTGATTGTGCTAGAACATATTGTATTGTCAAAACACATCAGGAGGTAACAGCAAGTTTTTTCCTTCCAAGACAGTTTCAGTACATGACTATGAACAAAATTTACCCCAAACGCTATTAAATATTCAGCAAACAACAACTGAGCATGGGAGAGGAGGAGCAGGAAGAGTATAACAGAGGGTCCCACTTTACATTAGCAAAAAAGCACTCTCAGATTTGGACGTAAATGGACAACCACAGAATAAAGTAATAGTAGCTCATTAGAAGAGATTACTTGAAAACTAAGCAGTTTACCATGCAAATTATTAAATTATTTAAAATCAACAACAACAAAACAGAAAACAACACCACAAAACACCCACAAAAAAAACCCAGCCCCAACCTCCTCCCAGAACAAAGAAACCTGTGATGGCTGTATGGTGAGACAGCCCGGATGATGGTGGAAATGGTGTCTGTAATCCAAGAATTTAGATTTTATTTAAAAAAATAAATGTATTGACATTTGAAGTTGTGTGCTCAATTAAGTGCTATACAAGCACAACACTTCTCAGTTGTTCTTAGATAAATGTATGGGTTGAAATATCCACAAAAGTAAAATTAAAATTATGAAAAAAATCCCTCAATGTTTTAAGTTACTTCATAGTTGGTATAACTAATTCCATTATTTTTTTTTTGCCCTGTTTAACTAAATATTGAGAAAATGGGAAGGAATATCCCCAAATTCCTAACTGAACAAGAAGAAATGTAAGTTTCCTTACCTTTATAAGACATGTCTCTTCAGAAGATGAAAGTAGCACATTCTCTGGCTTTAGATCTCGATGTATAATTCCATTGTCATGAAGATACTGGACATACACAGATACAGTCAAAGAAAAACAGACTAACCTTTTTAAATCATATGAGTGGCTGTCTCAAAAATGAGAAGTGGGTAAAAATACAATAGTCTCCTCACTAATAAGGAAAATAATTATAGGTTTATTATGTATTATTACCTACTACAGAACAACTATTAAGTTTATTTTTTTGGCAGTTGTGATAATTAAAATTGAGTCAAAAGAAAAAAGAAAAAGAATTTATCTGAAAGCATATTCAGGTCCAGACAATTAAGTTTTATGTGGAAAATGATCTTGCAGAAGTTACTAATGAAACATGCTTCCCATTTCATGAATTTAGAATTCATTTATCTCAGGACTCAATATTCTCTATTTGAGATCTGTTACAATAGTCCTGATCTACTCTCTACCGAAGTGAAATGCTTGTTCAGGAGTGCACAGTAAAGCAACTGATGTCTAATTTTTTTGAAGGCTACTACACTGATGACTCTCTTCCCACACACTACTAAAAGTCTCAAATGATATCCTGCCATCAATGAGCAGGATGTATTACTTTAGTCCCTATTTTTACTAAGAGTGTGTAAATGTTCTTTGGCTGCACTGAGGTAAAGCACTGCGTGCTGCAGGTAAAGCACCGTGCTGGCTGCTTGCATGGTTTTCAGAAGTGACAAATGCCAGAAATGTTCATCTGACTGACACTTCTATGCAGAACCATAGTAAGTTCCCAATTATGTACCTTTACAGCCAGCAGCATCTGATAAAAATACAACTTGCAGATAGCTTCTTTCATCTTGATTGGCCTTGACACTCTGTCATACAATTCTCCTCCTTCCATCCTAAAACAAATGCAGGTAACAGAACATATTTCTGAAAATGAGTGAGCAGTGTCCTAAGCCCAGCACACATACTGCTGAATTAGGCCTTATCTCCTGAGCCTTCACCTGGAGTTGGTACAAGATTTTTTACAAGCCCCCTCTTACAAAAACAAAGCAGCAGCCATCCACAGCTACAGCAGAGTGGGCAGCTATCCAGGCAGTACCTGCCTGCAAAGTGTGGAAGGATTGCTCTCCTGGTTATCCTGCTTCCTAATGTTACAGTAGTTTCAGAGAACAGTGGAAGCCAGCAAAAGAAAATATAACAAGCCAAACAAAGAAAAAAAACAGAGTTCAGAACTATACATATTTTTAGTAGCTATGAAAAACATTTAATTTTATGCATTTACTTTCAAACAAGATACTTACAGTTCCAAAACAATGTAGTAATCCTCTGCTTCAAAGAAGTTTTTTATCTTGATTAAGCAAGGCTAATAACAAAGGGAACACAAATGGAAACACAAAAAAAGGAGAATAATTTGTAGAAACTAACATTAACAGGTTATCATCCTAAACTTCCTATGTGGTCTGATTTCAGCCGTGCCAGTTAAACTGACACTAAACACAAGTGACGAGCACCCCAGGCTTGGGCAGACACTGAACATTCAAGTCTTGCACCTCCACACACAAGAACATTCAATTCTTGCTCATTCAACTGCAGCTCAGCAAGGGCCCTGATGTTTCCTAGCTGTGAGCTGCCATCCCTCCATACTTTCTCCATATGGAACAGCACATGGGGAAGTGAGGGGAAGTTTATTAAGCTATATGAGCTCTCTGCTGAAGAGTAAAATAAACAACTTTGTGGGGCAGGGCTGGATGCAGAGGAAAGAGGGGATAAAAATAATTTAAAAAATATATCAGCGGAACCTAATCTTGATATTTGGCTGTCAGTATTTACAAAAAGATTTCTACAACAGTGGCTCAGGTTGAAACTTCTGTGAAGTTTTTTTCTCAAAGTTACATCTGCTATTCAAGGTCTTAAAACCTCAAATCTGTACAGACATAATACACTTGAAGAAAAAAGAAGGAAGTCATATGCATCCTTTAACATTTTTTCTAAACAGATAAAATTGATCTTTAGTTACTACATAAGGTAATTTCAATATACAGTAATACTCACATGATCTATTTTCTTCAAAATTTCAATTTCTGTATTGATATTAAAGGCTGGGTTCTATTAAAAGAATCAAATATCATATTGGATAAGACAGTGCTGTTCTGGAATAAGACACATGAGAAATAGGGGACAGTACCAGAAAAGACATCTTTCATGTCCCTTGCTACTTTAAGTACCCATAACATACAATCTTTTTCCATAACCTGATTAGGTGCCTTCAGTGAATTCAATTAACAGCCTGCCCTCACTATCTGTAGCAAGGCAGTGCTCCAGACATGTCATTTCTCTGCAGATTAGAAATCTCCACCTAATTACCAAACCACATAAATAAATAAATAAATAAATAAATAAATCTTGAAGGATACATATTGGTACTGTCCTTCCTCTGAGATGCTTTCCATGTGGGCCAACCCTAAAATTAAATGCTACTTTCTCCTAGTCTTTATCTTGCATGATAACATAAACAGATTAAAACCCCACAAGGCACCCCCATCACCCTCTGAACATACAATTTTAACAAACAAAATCATGTTCATCATGAAACGTGGTCAAAGTATAAAAGCCAGCATTTACTACAGAATTCTATAGATCCTGTAAGATCAAAAGACATCTTGAAATAACACAGAGAAGACATCAAGTAAGAAATCCTCTCTAGTTGATGAGAGCTGGGGAGTCAGGGAGGTTACAAAATATTCCAGGACCACTGTGAGGCAGCCCAAAGACAGACAAATAAAAATACTTACTGCCTCTCTAATACCACTTGCCATAAACTTTCGTTTATTGATTATCTTTACTGCAACTTTGTTACAAGTGCTCTTCTCAAACGCCAGTTTGACTTCTCCACAGGCACCACTAACATAAAAGCACAGCCAGGTTAATGCTTGCAAATACTTTTCAAAAATCTGCATAACAAGTACAGACAAATGAAATGAAAGCACTGGATTACACACTGCATGTACTGCCTTGAAGCACTTCTGTTTCCAGCAGCACAACTGCTGTGTTTGCATTCTCCAGACTCTGGTCTCATACTTGCTGTGTGCCACAGTGCCCTAGGCTAAAGACTTCTGAATAAGCATCAGCTTTAGATCATGCAAAGCACGTCAGAAACTACCCTGGTCCATGGTCTCTGTTAACTTGTACTAGTTAGTAATCAACAAAAAAAAACAAAAACCAGTAGCATTCTTTAAACTGCAGTGAGAAAAGCAATTTCCAGCAGGACAAAGTCTCACTGGCTTACACCACTCAAAAGGTTTCCTACCAAAGGGAGTCTCAGTCTGCGCCAGATTTCATTCAAGTGGCACAAGAAGGTTGTTTCATTTTCGTTCCAGTTCCAAACTACATATCACAGGCTACTGATTTGGTCCCAGATACACTTGTACCAACCCCAGAAATCCACTATTAAAGCATTTCAAGTGATCATCAAATTAATTTTCTGCATGTAACTGAAAAAGTAAAATACAAACCCATCCAGAATTGTATCTACTGGTTCTTAATTACCGTGTAAAACACCTAGAATATTCGTGGGATCATAAAAAAAACCCCAGCAGCTCAGTTAACACTGGTAATAATTCAAGCACAAGGTCCTGAAAACAGTAACAAAATTAATGCTTGGTATTGTAGAAAACAGGATACTTACCTTCCCAAAGTCTTTGACATGATATATTTCTCTCTGAATTCTCTAGGAAACACCAGCTGATCGTCCACCATCAGATCAGAAAATACAAACACTAGAAAGATGAGTGGAGACCATTTTCCTGTTATTAACTTCAAAATTTTGTTACAATGAACAACTATGTTTCCTGGGCTTTAACAGTCAACAACATAACTAAGAAAATGCTGCCTGCAAGAAGAAAAACATAAATAGAAAAGTTATCAGAGATTATACATTACATCAGCAGTGGGTTAGCAAGGTGATCCTAATACTGAAAACTGACATCTGTGGTATTAAAGTCAGAACAGTTTCATCAGTTAACGCTACATGTAAGGACAAAACAGGGAAGACTTTCAATGTCACAACAGGGAACAAAAAGAAATGACAATCAAGAAGACAGCTTCTTAGTGGAAAAGCAATGCCAAAGAAACAAACCCCAACTCTCCTAATTTTAAGAGCTTTTTAATCATTATGCAGCATCTGATAAGTACCTGAGTTTTTTACAAATTCCCTTGAACCATTTCCCCTGCTTCCACCACCACCTGCACAGCTACTGAAGCACAAAACTGTTTCAAAACTAGGAAAACAACTATAAAAGTTTATACTCTAGTAAGATGGTTCCTGGTACAGCTTCTTTTAAACCTTTCTTATTGTTGTTGGTGTGGTGGTTTTTTTCTAAGGTTGAGGTAGACACAGGTAACTTTTATGCAAGTACTAAGCCATCAATTCACAGCTGTATCTTGACAGCACCCATGAAGAAGCTCAACTTGCAAGAAAAATACTGAAATCAACACAGGAACGACCTCTTGGTCAAAACCTGAAGAACCTACTTATGTTGTGGTACATTTTACCTTTATTAGTCTGCACAGAGAGTGCAATTTCTGAGTTGTGAGTCAGTGGAAGCCTCTTCCCTTTTCCAATGAGCTCTTTATTAACAAAAGTTCCGTTTGCACTGTGGTCTTCAATATAGGCAACATAGGAATTTTTGGGACCCGTTTCCTCAAAGAGAAAAAAAAAAAAGGAAAGATAACAATAGGGAAAAATTACTTCATTGTGAAGACCTAACAGAGTATAGAAATTTACTGTTGTTGGCTCAGGAAATCAGACTACTGAAGGTTTTCCATAAACCAGGATAATGGAGCATTGCCAAGAGTCTTTTTAAAGGAGTCAACACTGAAGGTCCTTAAACTTCAGTTTCTTTAGGATCTTCCCCCACCAGAGTCAACCTTCTTATTGAGTTATGCCAAGACAGTTAAGCTTTTAGCACCTACCCTGAAAATTCGGAAATGCTTCTTGCTGTAGTTTTGGTAGAAGCCAGTCTCAGACAATCCTAGCTTAGAAAAACTATAATCACAGCTTTTGTCTCTTCCAAACCAGTATTCATCATTCACACACTCTGTAGAGGAGGGGAAATAAAGCAGAGAGAGAATACAAAGTTGCAGTAAGTTGCCAAGTGTGGCACTACAGAATGATGCCAAATGGCAGTAAGCAGGAAACACAGACAAGATTCTTCCCACATAATCAAGTTTGTCTGAATTCAGACAAAGCACCATGCACCACCAACGCTTTCTACAATATTTTCATAATTTCATCCTTCTCAGGAGCTGTAGAGTTTTCAGTTCATCTTCAGCAACACAAGAGAGGCTCATGTGATATATAAACAAACTAAATTATGAAATGACAAAATGAACCAAGCAAGAAAGCACATGAACAGCCCAGCACTCCTCTACCTCTCCGCTAGGTCCATGGCAGCTGTGTGTCCAGGTCCTCAGCATAAACACTGGGATGTACTACAGAATACAAAATTATTCAAAAAATTGCACGCCTATCCTTCAAGTGCTTGTACGTAATTTGAGAATGAAATGACATTACTCTCTGCTAAGCTGCTACAAAGGAACAAAGAGGCTGGTCAAAGAATGAACCTACCACAATTGCTGAAACCTTTTCCAAGTGCAAAGAGTCGACCCCAAGGCTGGGGAACAAACTCTTCAGGTTCCTGGTCCTCAGGGATCGAAGGAAGTTCCTGAGTGGGGACAGTGTCCAAAGAACTGAGGGTCCCAGAACTGGAGGAAGACTGGCTAGTGCTCTGGGACCCACTGGACGAGGAGCTGGTGCCGCCCTGGGACTGCTGCGCCGCGCTGCCTGTCTCCCGAGACATGTTGGCTTCAGATGGAAGGTTTAAGCAAGCAGTTAGTACAGCAAAGTGAAACTGATCAACATTCACGCATCGCACAATTGACATCCGTTCTATTCCCAGTCTTCAAGTATGTAAACATCGGCCCACGTGCGCGTGTGGATGAAACACAGATTCTCGGGAGCCCCGCAAACCAGGGTGATTTCTCGTTCTAAAGAGAAGGCGGCGCTCCCTGTGCGGGCTCTGGAGCCACAGGATGATGCCCCCTCCGGGCTGGGCCCAGCCCCGGCCCCGGCCCCGCTCCCGCCCCGCCGCGCGGCCGCAGCGCCCTCTGCCGCCCCC
>NW_009953068.1:1904183-1917867 GCF_000747805.2 Chaetura pelagica
GGGGGGGGGTTCCCGCCGCTCCCTGCTCTGGGGTTTCAGGGGCGGCCCCGGGACCCCAGCGCGCCCCGCAGCTTTGGGCCTGACGCACCTGAGCTGCTGGGGAAGGCGGGTTTCAGGTTACCAAATGCCGTGTATTTTGCCACTTGTTACTGTTATTTTTCATCCTTCCACAGAAGGAGCAGCACTACTCTGAGCAACACTCTTCCTTGATCAACAAGGCCTACCAGACCCTCCTGAACCCTCTGAGCCGCGGCCT
The DNA here is from genome assembly GCF_000747805.2 of Chaetura pelagica. Classification (NCBI taxonomy): domain Eukaryota; kingdom Metazoa; phylum Chordata; class Aves; order Apodiformes; family Apodidae; genus Chaetura; species Chaetura pelagica. The sequence continues at coordinate 1,904,440 of NW_009953068.1, forward strand.
CTATCTTGTAAGGTGCCCAGTACGGGCTGTGTCTGTGCTCCTGTCACTCATCACCCGCGGCTGGGGCTGCTGGAGGTCGTGTCAGGAAACAGACGTGACTCTATTATTAACATGCTCATTTATGTTCTTCTGAAGAAGAGGATTAGCAGGGATAGAAGGGAAACTAAAAACTAACTTGTCCAAAAATTGGTCAGCTTTTCCTCTGTTTTTTTAACATCTTACTGATTATTACCATCTCATCTGCTACTCACTCGTTTGTTTGCTGCATCACAAGGTGTGCTTGCTTGGCCACACATGGCTGGTCCTTGCAAATTTCAGTCTGGCCCCTGGCAGCCTTGGCTATGTGTTTTTATTTGGTTAACTCCTGAGTTCTGTGGTCATGGAATAAAGCAGAAGTTTATCAGCTATGAAGCTGAATGAGCACCACTAAAAGACTTAATATTCAAGCAAATCACACTGAAAGTGTATTTCCAAATTCCCGTTTTCTTCACCAGCTGGAGCTGAAGGGAGTAGAGCCAGTACAAGAGACAGACTGTGATGCAGACACAGAGTTTCTCACGGAAATAATGGAAATTAACGAGAAATTAGCAGAGTCTAAAACCGAGGATATTCTTGAAGAAACTGAAACTTTAATTAAAGGTAGGTTATGATTTAAGAGTTTTGTACAGAACTAATTTACTGTAACTTGCATAATATGAGTCTTTCTGAAGGCTTTTTCAAGATACTTTTTAGTATCTTGAACTTGTATCCCTTCTTAATTGACTTTCAAAAAAAGTTGTCTTTACCAACTTATGCCACCTAAACACCAAGTAAGTCATGAGAAAATCTGTATAACTTGATCTATATAGAGATATACATTGTCTACAAGAGGAACTTCTTATTCAACCTTTGGCAGATCAGGACAAATAGGCTGTCTTAAAAGGAAGAACCACTCAAAATTAAGCTTAATAAAATGCGTGACTGACCACATTAAATAATTTCTTAATTTATACAGACATTGTATTTCTTTCACCTTCTTCAACTTAGCAACCATTATGTTGCTATTATCCTTATACAAGCAAGTTTCTTGCTTAGATTGTTGGTGATACCCAAAACATTGAGTTGATTGGTACATTTAATTATTTGCAATAACACCAGTGTGCCAAAAGCAATTAGAATAACTAGAGTAAAAGATAAGTAGAAGAAAGTTAGCTGTAGAGGGTAAACTGGTACACCAAAAGTAAGTTAGAAGTTAATGATCATTGATCTGCATTGGAATTGCTGTAAACCTGTTCACAGAAATACATCTGTTTGAAATTATAATATTAAGAAAATGAAGCCCTGTTATAGAAAGTTCTCTCAGCTCCCAAAAGACTGTAAGACTAATAATTGTTTCCCACCACAGACAATCAGAATGCAGTGGTACTAAATACACTAAGAATGTAACAAATTGTGAATTATTTGTTTTACAGTTAAACAAGAAGAACTGACCAAAGAGGTGACTGCAGCTTTTGAAAGAGGTAGCTGTTTCTGCCATTTGTGTCAGTTACTAATGCTTAAAAAAACACATTTTCTTACTCGCAAATATTTCCTGAAGTACAGAACAGAAATACTGCATAAATGAGTGGGGGTTTTTTGGTATTACAAATAAGTACTTCTAAGCTTACCTGTCTGCTGATTCAGGAAATTCAGGGCCTCACTTTAAATTTAAAAAAAAAAAATAATCCAATAGAAAAGTTAGATAGTCCAGTTGCATCAAAAGGATCACTTCAGGTGGGAATGCAGATGCTAATAATTTATTGTTTTGCAGAATACTGGGAAGACAGACTCTTTTCTTAATCAAACCTACCACCACTTCCAAGGGGTCAAACTTGAATTTGGGAGATTTTGCTCTGCACTCAAAGCTGCCATTAGAGGAGCAGCTCTTTGTAGTGACCATCCAGACAGAAGCAGTTCTGCTACTCACCACAGACACTGTGGGGTAGGAAAAGACCCGATGCCCTGTTTAGCCTCAAGTTTTAGGGACTGTGCAATCATCAATAACTTTCATCAGTAACTTTATTCCACAACCAATTAGTAGGGGGGAGCAGGAACCATTCCAGACTGGCTTCTTACTCTGGGAAGAACCCTTTACATTTCTTTCCTGGGTCTTGGAATGCTTTGCTTTTTAGGTTTATATAGTAATGTGTTGTAATTGTAAAACATCCAACTCAAAGCAGTGCTGGCAAGGCCTGCAGGTGAAGAATTAACACCTTAGCATCTGTCACTCTTTGTACTAAGAGTTAAGGATTAAATTGCATCTGTCCTTGTTAGTAGGGGATAAACAACCTTTCCACTCCAATTGTTTAATTAAAGAAACTGTTTCCATAGCAAGTTTTGATTTGACACTGTCTGTACTGAAGTCCTAAAATATTCTGCTATTCTCAGTGATGGCAGTTGATCTAATTACAAACATAAAACCAAGTTTTTCTTGTCTATATACTTAAAATTCCCTAGTGGCTACATCAATGCTATGGCCACTCCACAGAATAGTCATTGAAGGTTATTCATGTCACATTTCTAAATTGTACATTTTTACATCTTGATACTGAAACAGGTGCTGCCATTGAGATCTTAAGACTCATTTTCAAAATGAAAATTCAGCCTTCCCTCTGTAATGTTTTGTTTCAGATGATCTTCAAGAAGCTAAGAAGCTTCTAGCCAAAATGAAATATTTTGCAAACTTAGAGGATAAACTAAAGAATAAGAAGATGCCTTCCTGATACTGCCTCCTTTACCAGTAAGAGTTAATGGTATTTTAAATTAAATAGCTGATGTAGTTAACAAAATGGGGAAAATGGTGTTTGCTTCCTACATTTTTGTTAAAAGCTTTAATTCTGAGAAGGAAGAGAAGCATAAAAGAAATGCAGTGCTTACTGTATCACTTAGGAAGTAGCAGATGGGAGTCTGGGAATGCTTAGCTGTAGTAGGTAAGGAAGAACTGCTGTCCTGACAGTCCCAGGTATGTGACAGGCACACAGACACCACATGTATTTAAGACTACTTAATTTCTGACTACTAAAATAGAAAGAATTTAAAGTTAAGAAAGAGCCCTGAGTTAAATGTTAGAGATGAGACAGAAAGATCAGTCAGTTCTCCAAGCCCTGTAGTCTCCCTGGATGGAAGGATCTTTAAAGGTGAAAGGTGTTCAGTTCCTACCCTCTGTCCTTTCTGCTGTTTGTCATGTTGATCTCAGTCTGCCAGGAACTGACCTTGAAAACCAGAGGAAGTTTTACCCTGTTGCACAGGTTAAAATGTTAAGATACTAGGTTAGGGCAAAAAATAAACCCAAATGCAAACTTCAGAAACTGTTTTATTTGTACCCTTTTAGTAAGCAAGTTTTTACAATGTTAATTCAGGTAGGTGCTGTACTGTCTTTATACAGTTACACTAGTAGGACTAGATGAGCAGTGTCCTTAAATCTTTCAAAGGAGTTAAGTGAAAAGTGGCATCTAAATACCCCAGCTGATAGAAACTAGAATATTTTGAATATTGGTTTCTCAGTAGGTCAATTCCTGTTTACCACCTCAAAATATTTTATTCAGTAAAGCAGTAACATATGCTTGATTACCTGAGTCTGAAGAAGGGTCTTAGAAATAAAAGAAAAGCAACTGAACTATCCTAAGAAATCTGCCAGGGGAGAGATTCAACTTCATGACATTTCTGCATCCCTACAACATCAAGTAGTATCTAAACATTCAGTCTATGTATATATAATGTTTTTATTAGCATTTCAGCAATAGAGGTATTGACACTGCTGCAGAAAGATTAACTTGCCTTTAATTAAACTTCGTCTAAATACATAGGAAGATTTAATAAGCTACTTGTTAGTGATATTACACTGCTAATTTAGAAGATACTGATCATAATTCTCATGGAAGTTCTGCTACTGATGTGAAATTACACAGAACTTTTTAAAAATTCGTCATGGAGTTGTCTTCTTTCAGAAAGCTCCGTTGCCTTCTTTTTGTTTTTTTTTCCAAAATTCAGCTTGTCAAAATCCTTTTTGATGTCCAGAAAGGATCTGTTTTTTGTCTCGGGAATTACCACAAAGATGAAAGCAGCAACTAAGAAGCACTCCAGTAAGAACACCAGAAAACAATACTGCTTCAGTCCATTCTGAAAATAAAATGTATTTGATTGCAACATATTCCAAGTGCAACAGTGGGTTTGGGAAAATAGCTTTTTGTTTCCATTCACACATATTTTAAGAAGGACTGAATCTAGTTATATATTCAGTTGAGGGGTAGAGTGCATCCTGTGTGTAAGTGTAAGAAAAAGCAATTTGATGGAACAGGAGAGAAGATTAAATGGCAATTAGGAGAATACTTACCACAATAAAGGGAAAGAGCATTCCAATTGTGAAGAAACTAATCCAACTAATAGTCCCTCCTATCATGTAAGCAGCAGGACGTGAAGACTGTATAAATAATTCAGCTGTCAGGGTATTCGTTATGCCACCTGGGGAAAGGAGTTTCAGAAACATGTTATTGTGCCAAAAGGCCATTTGCTGCAGTTCCAGTGCCAGGAACATTTTGGTGCTCAGTTTCAGGCTATGGGAGAGTGAAGCAGCAGCCTGGCAGCCACCAGGGGCTGCACAGCAGAGCTGCCTCTTCCCCCAGACACAGGTTCACCCTCCAGAACTCGCTGCTTTGCAGTACCTGGTCCCAACCCAAAGCTCAGGATGAAGGCAAAAATAGAAGCCATGCTGATGTAAGGCACCCATGGGTACAGCTCCTGGAACATAAAAGAATGAGAGGGTTTAGTTCAGATTTTGATAATTTTTAAAGTTTGGCTGAAATGTGGCATTTCCTTTTGCTATTTGATTGCAATTAAGACCAACAGTAATTTATTATTGTTTCAGCTAATTTTTTAACAGCATTGCTTTGGAGAAATTAAATATTGTTTAATAATTTTTACTAAATGTAGTCTAGTACTTCTGCTGAGATCTGTAATTAGTCCTCCGAGGCTAAAAATTTACACCAATATTGAATATAACAATTGTGTTGTTACTAGTTTAACATTTTGTCAGTATTTATTTTGGTATTTTATACTGATGCCATGAGTTAGCTGTCATTAAGCACTCATAGCATGAACAGACTTCACATTATTTATGTACATAGAACAATAGTGCAGTGAAGAAAGATTATGATTACTACATACAAATGAAGCTGGGTGCAAACCTAAGCATGAAATTCCATTATTCAATAGCAAACCAAGACATTTACAAAAGATACAATAAGAGAATCAAACTTAGGCCTCTGCCTACAAGCTTGCTCATTCAACTTTTTGCCTGGCCTAGCAGCTTCCTTTACTCCAACTACACAAATTGCTGCAGGTGCCTCTTCTGTGGCTGCCTGCCCATCTGTGCAGTCTCCACCCTGCTGTCCCTCCAAACATCAATGCCAGGTCACTGCACCTGATCCAGCTGTTTAAAGTCAGCTCCAAACACTGATGGTGTGGACAGGCAAAGACTGGCAGCTCCTTAATCCTGCCTTTGTCAGGAAAGCACTAACCAGGCAATCAAACACTGACCAAATTGAGTTGCCTGCTCTTGGAGCTGCACCCACATCTTCCCTGGATTACCCAGAGGGAACAATCAATATTCAGGACAGTCTGCCAATACAAAGCTGGACTTCCACCAAATGTTTATTCCGGGACATTTGTAGGGCTGCCTTATTTGAGCTGATACCATGTACAGAACAATTTACAACACGCCTCTTCATACTACATCAAAAAGGAAGGCAGTATGTTGTCTCCACATGATAAATTTAAGGCACTGTGAATATCTCTAATGAGTTTCCAGTAGTTTTTGTGAATTTACACTGAATGGATTTAAGTGTTCTTTGAATTTCAGCATCTTTACAGTATTTTTTGTTTAGATTGTCTGCTTTAAAATTAACTGACTTAAGCATTAATTAATGCTGATGCTTAATATCACCACTGTGTAATATTTCATCCTAAAATTTAAAGTTAAGATAAAGCCTGTTTATCACCATCTAGTTTTATCAGCATTAAATGCAGCTGCAGCTTTAAGACAAGTAAATGATCAAATCTTGGCTGAAAGTGTTCTTGTGTTTTAGGCTGCAGAATTTATCACATCTTTCAATTGCTGTCATTTTTTATGCTGCAGTTTAAACCTATGCAGCTCTTACTTTACAGCTTTTGAGTGTCACAGACTTTCACTCACTATAGTGATATAAAGTACACGAGTCCTTCTTCATACCTGGTAAGTCAGAGAGAGAGTTAAAACAATGCTCCAAATGGTCATAAGGAGATAACCCCCGATGATCAGGTATCTTCTTCCCACATAGTCTATCAGTAAACCCTGTGAACAAGACACCATTTTCTGTTACTGAACTGCTCTCCTCTTTACCAATGTTCCTTCTTCAAGAGGACTCACTACTCTCCATGCTAGGAGGTGGAAAAAGCCTTTACTTACACAGGTGAGGGCTGTGAGGCATTCACAAGCTCCAGTGCCCAGTGTCACATAGGGGATCTTTTCTGCTGAGATCCCAGCTTGTTCAAAAATGTAAGTTGCATAGAAATAAATCTTCAACAGAAAAAAAAAGGGACATTCCCACTAGTTAAATCAACAGCTGCAAACAAAGTCAAACTCATACTAAACATACAGCTCTATTTATATCGTGAGTTATTAACTTGATATACACTGTTAAATTCATGTCTAGGTAAATAGATTACTATCATGAAAGTAAATAAATATTCAACTTACTGAATATAATACTTCACATTCTTAAACCAGACACAATGGGACATGCTCATCCACCTTTACTTTTCCAGTAAAAGGAGATGAAGATGTAAACGCAAGCATGAAGTCATTCTTCAAATAAATTTATACAAGGAGGAAAAATTTTTAAAAATCAACATTGAAAAAAGACAACACATTTTTTCTCACTTATCCCATTTCTGAGCTTCTCTGTTTGGCTACTTCTTGTTAATAAAATGTTGAAAAACAGATGGAAGTAATTAAGGTGTTTGTATATATTAAATCTTACAGCATTGATGCCACTGAGCTGTTGGCCCATAGTCATCACAATGACAGTAACGAGCTGCCATCTCACACCACGATCAGTGAATAGTTGCCAGGGCTTCCTTGGTTTCTCCCCATTTAAGGCAAAACACTCCCGCTGGATGTCATCCATCTCCCTTCTGTACTCGAAGGAACCATGAAATCGCTTCAAAGCTGAAAGAAAATTATTTACCTATTGACCAGAGCTGCTGGAAAATCATCTCTTTCCATATTTACCTGGCTTTTGCTAGGATATGACTATTTTCTGCTTTAGGAGGCTTGGATAAAAGTAAGTTGCTTTGTGACTTTTTTTCTGTGGTGGATTTGGAAATGGCAGTGGTATTGCTTTGCTTTTTTTAAGGGAAATAACAGACTTTGAAGTATTCAGGCAAAATATTTGGAAGTGTTTTATATCTGAACCATAGACCTCAACATTGTATTTTCATTAAAGGAGATTCTAACCAGTTTGAACTATTTTCCTTAAATTCTAGGCAGTTATCAAGTCTCTACGTCCCTGTCTTTAATTTTGCCAGTGGAACATTTTGTGTATTGGAGTACAGATAAGTGATTCTCCTTTGGCAAGTATTTTCAGAAGTTATTCAGATGCAAGGCTGAAATCTTTACTCATGGTCCTAAAACCAAAGAGCACATGACATCAGTTTCCCTAAAATCTTTAAGATAAACTTAAATGACAATTTGCCTACTTAAGGGCAACAGTAGAACTTCTGATGATTCTGAAAGCAAACTTCCCAGCGCTGTTGTTACCACTAACAGCGTAACCAGCATGAAGCTCTTGTCACTCTTCAGTATCAGTTCAGGAACAACCAGAATTCTTGAAAAAAACAAACCATTATTATGTTATTAAATAAAAACAAAAATGAGAGGGAAAGATTTTACTATAATATGTAGACTGCAAGCTTCACTTACATTTAAAAAATTACATTTAATGAAGCCCAAACTAGATCATTATCCAAAAGGGACATTATGCTCATCTTGTCCATGGGTGCCAAATAGAATTAACTGTACAAGCTACTTATAATTACTGTGCCTTTGCAGTTGTGATGGTCTACAAGTATTTCTGGGCAAGATAAGCAGGGAGATATTAGATCAGTTGATAAACCAGGGGGGTGAGGAGACCAGCCTGCAGGCACAAATGTAACTTTACCTGTTTTTCAATTACCCAGTATAATACAAGATTCACCTCTCTAAAGAACCCTGCTAACAAATTTTACCTTGGCCTAAAGGTTTCCATAAACTAGGCCTCCTCAACTTCTTTGTTGAAGGTCTTTCCACAAGATATACTGCTCTATTTATGAATACCTTTTCTACACAGGTAGAAATTCATACGCTCATCAACAGCACTTTGAATTAACAGAAGGAAGGCAAAAGAAGAGAGTATTTCCTTTTTTATGCATACAATGAAAACCTAATTGTATACAACCCTATCAAATGCTCAGGCAGCAAGCTTCCTTTGTTCATTTATCTAGCATTTTAAATGGAAGATCCAGGGATCACAAGTGTAATTTTATGATACTGTGATCGACATCAGAATTGTCATACCAGGCAGAAGAAGAAACACTGAACACATTTCTGAAAAATGTGATTATTTCATTAGCCACTTTTGCACAATGGGACCTCTTTAAGTTTTTCTGTCCTCTCAATTTTAGTAGTTATTATTTTAGAGACAGTTTTTTCGTATTTATTTATCAGACTTCAAACTGAATTAATCAAACTTACTTACTTATAGGGACTAATACTTTACTCTTTGGAGTATTGTTCTACAAGCTCTCTCTGGGAAGTAAAATACTATCCATGGTATGCGATGATACAAATACTTAGTTTCTTCTTTTAAGTACAGAGAGAACTGTGTAATTTCAGGATAAAGAAAATCACAGGTAAACTGAAGTTTTGTCTTTAAATTTCTTCTTGTAGCATGTGGGCTTCACTTGCTCATTCATGCAGCTGTCAGTTATTTTTAAAGCATGATTTCAATAAAAGGAGAAAAATCATAGATCTCTTCAAGATAAAATTAAAAGTTACCTTTGGCACAGCTCAGCTCATCACTTTTGTCAATAAGAAGATATCTGGGACTTTCAGGAAACCATGGCAGGAATAAAAGTTGGGCAAATGCTGGGAAACAACTGCTGGATAGCAACAGAGGCCAGTATGATTCTCCACCTAGTAATTCCCTGGGAGAGGTGTGGAAAAGGGCAGGAAAAAATCCAAGTAATTAGCTGTTGATGACTATTCAGACAACTTTTGGGAGCAAGATCTTTGTCTTTCAGGACAAGTTCCCTTGTAAGCAGTTACCAGTGTCTGTGAACCTCACTGGAAAGAGGTTGGGAAAATATTTTCCAGCCACTGTGAAATCAGGTTTCAGTCAGGAAGAGATGAGCCACACTTTTCTAATGCTGCAGTGGCCACAATTAGTGTTTTGCAGGTAAATTGACTTTTTACATGCAAGAAACGCAAGACAAGAAAAATAAAGCATTTCTAACCTCAAACCAATGATTTGTCCCATCAGAATCCCTCCAGTCAGAAAGATGGAGGTCCCCATGGCCATGGCACCTCTAAGATGTTTTGGGGCAACCTCCCCAATATACAGAGGCTGCACACAGAGGCCAATACCTGAAAATAAGTGGAAAAATGTTTTCCTATTAATAAATTTTGCTTTTAAAAAGAATTACTGAGACAGATCATGTAGGAAGTCAGACTTAGTTTATTTCTCTACTAATTTAGCTGCCTTCAGATGCCAAGTTAGTCTACAGAAAATTTTTGTCATCCCATCTACAAAGCAGTATACAAACATATCTATCATAATACCTAAAGAATCAGCAGTAACAATCATTTATCATTGATAGTTTATTGAAAGTAGGAGTAGAAATCCATTCACCTGAATTTATGCCAATCAAAAACCTTCCAACAATCAGTAGCTCAAACAATCCAGTAGGAAAACTGATCCCCATTAAAATGGAGGCCAGTATTGCTATAATATTATTCATCAAAAGAGCTCCTTTCCTAAATAGAAGGGGAAAAAAAAATAAGGAAATCAGCAATAACATGTTTAATTTTTTTCCTTTCTGGTTTAATGAAAAAAATTGCCATTATACTGAAAAAAACATGCTAATAACTGGAAATCCAGATATTGGACAATTACTGATCATATTTACAAAAAAGTCTAAGCATAAAGATGATGCATAAACACAACAGAAATGCCTAACAAGGCAGGAGTGGGGGTTTGTTCATTTATGCTCTATCTATACAGAACACACATGCAATTTTACAGATTCCCCTGCATGTCCTGACAGGCAGGAAAGCTGTAAATATGTTTAGGGGACCTGTGTCTTCTGCCAGACACTATGGGTACAGCTCCTAACATTTCAATGACAGTAATGGAAAGACCAGACTGGAAGATTCAGGGCTCATCTTTTCAAGTCATGTTGGAACAAACTATAGAATTATACTAGAAAACTCTGCTTAAGTGAAAAACATTTATAGTCACCTAAGGTACATTTTCTCCCACTTTTTCCATTTATTTACTTTAGATTCTAGCGAGAAAGGAAGAAAGGAAAACATGCTGGTATTTACCTGCTGATGTAACTCACCTGCCTAGCCGAATGGCCATACTGCCTCCAATAAGGGCTCCAAACAGACCTCCAAGTGAAAATATAGAAGCAATGACAGACCAAAGAAAAGTCAGCAAATCTGGATTTAGTTCTTTGTGATAACGACTACTCCAGGTTTCATTTAAGAACTTGTGTATATGCTGCAGTACAAAATAATTATGATTATGTAGCATTATCTGTAGCCCTACAGCATAGCATTATAAATAACTTGCACCTCAATCCTGAAAACCAATTCTAGGAGCTAACAAAAGATAACATCTTAACTGTGTTGTATTAAAAACACCCATGACTAGCAGAATCTTCCTTGACCACAACACCACTTCCTACTCCCCATACATCTCAAAGACAGCTGAGCAGCTTTGTTGTCATGCCCTGCTTCAGGAGAACCTGTATTCCACTAGGAGAGACAAACTTTCCCATATGCTGCCATGAAAGGTCTTTGAGGACCTTATGAATGAAGGGGGGGGCAGGGGAGAATGGGTAGGTCCTCCTGTTTTTTAGGAACATCTCAGAACACAGAGGTCTCACATAACCTAGCAAACATACTGTCATGAGACTCATTCTGACCCTTAAAGCTGCCTGCCTTAGTGTAATCCAACAATTCCTAATAACATTCCTTTCTGCAACTTTAATATTCTTCCACCTTTCTTACAGTATTTGTGCATCACAACTTTTAAACTGTTATTCCACATGCCTGGTTTCCTAAGATTTGTCTTTAGAAACTCCTGAACAGACATGTCTGTAATCAGAGGCTGCAGTTCTTAGCCAGCAAATGAAGACTTAACAGCAGAGCAAACTTCCTGGACTCTCCCTCTTTCCAGCATATGACAAGTTCTTTCACAAGCAGCTTATTTTAACCATAATAAAAAGCACTCAATGTTGTAGCAAATTCAGTCTTCACAGTTTCATAAGAAAATAAATCAGCTGACAGGAGAAAATTAAACCTGTCACTTTCACAAGACCATTTGTGCAGACATTCTTGAGTCATCCACAAAACGTGGAATCTTCAAGGCCACAGCAACAGACAGAAAAGTAGCAAGTGGGTGAAAATGCCTACAAGATACTCAGATACTACAGATGCAGCTTTTTGGGTCTCTTCCTCAGCAAGCTGCCTTGTAAAAGACAACTGCAGCTCTCCTTTCTCCCCGTTATCCAGCGATAGGATGCACAGAAATGGTTCAAAGCTGCATCCAGGCAGGTTTAAACTTGACATTAGGAGAAATAATGGTGACATCTTACAGAGAGGGTAGTCAAACCCTGGAACAGCCTTCCTGGAGAGGCGATCGATGCCTCCTCAAACCTGTCAGCGTTTAAGAGGCATTTGGACACTGCCCTGATTAACACGCTTTAAGTTTTATCAGCTCTGAAATGGTCAGGCAGTTGGACTAGACAATTGGTGTACATCCCTTCCAACTGAAAATGTGCTATTCTGTAAGTTCTGGGCTATTTTAGTCAAAAGTATAACTGGCAGATATCACTTATTCATTCAGTTAATCCTTCTAAAACAGATTTTAACAGAGGTAATTATGTGGCATACTTGATACTTCTGCCTGACACAGAATACCTCTGATTGGCAGCTACTCACAAACCAACCCACATGAAACCATTTCAGAAACCAACAAGAATCCTTCATTCCAAGGACACCTGCCTCAGCTCCTGCTGCAGCCACAGTACAAGTGCACTTGGCCTCTTAGCCAGTCAACAGGACACCTCCATTACTGTAAAACAACCCTGTGAACAAGAGACAACATTTTACCTGCGTGGGTGCATTGATAATGGAAACATTATACCCATACTGAAAGGTCCCTCCAATTCCGACAGCACAAACAGCCAGAAACAAGGTCCAGCTGGGGAGCTAGAGAGCAAAAGAGAGTAACGGGCATGAAATGAGCCACATGAGCTTAGAACCCACACACAGGTAATAGCCAGGAGAACACCCCAGTGAAGTACATCAAGTATTTGCTTTCAAACAGTGAAAATATTTGTTTAGAAAACTACATAAACACTGAAACACCTGCAGCAGGAGAAACATTACACACGTGGCCATGATCAGGAATGTCTGTCAGAGATGCAGCAGTTAAGATACCAGACTAGATGTAGACACATCAGTGGCCCTGCTGGCAGCTTAGTTACTGACCCACAGGAGTCAGTTTTGCATGAACCATGCTGCTCAGTGTCTGCTTTTTATGAAAGAATGTTAGGACTGTTTGGTGTTAAGTGGCATAATGACTCAGTATAAGAATTAACCAAATTCATTTCATCTGAGATCAGAGAAATATTTTATTTCCCTCAGCAAGTCCCTAAGTCGATTACCAGAGGTTTGCAAGTCACCAGGAGCTAAACCTTAGTATCTCAAATCACAACATATTGTTCACTGATAGTAAAGTTTATTAGCATGTATTTATTTTTTTAATATGGTCTACCTAGTTACATTCCTAAATCAATATTTAGCAACTACAATTAATAGACTCTCAGACTCCTAGGTTTTAAGGCCAATAGAAACCACTATTAAGATAGTCTACTTTCAAGAGAGTCTAATTGGTCATAAAATATACTTTGAATGAGGTCTCTGGGTCAGAGGAGAATTCTGGAGGTTTATACAGTATCTGGCTTTCTGCTCTGATACTTCCTGATTCTACTTTTTATTTAATATGACAGTTCTAAAAATAACATCCAGTTCAAAGGTTTAGCAACATTTTCATTAAAAATTAGGTCCTAATTTCATCTCACAGTAACTTTGTTTAAATTCAGCAG
>NW_009953068.1:1918122-1919078 GCF_000747805.2 Chaetura pelagica
TCAGCAGGACACAGCAATGCCTCCTATATTAAAGGCACTTCTGTGATCAATTTTTTTCTTCCTTCATAGATAGAGACTGTACATGATTTTTTTTACAAGCCTTTACTCCCCAAGTTTCTCATGTAAGGTATGCAGACTAGTTTTGTATCAATCTCATTCTTGGTCCAGTTCCAATAAATGTTGAGCTATTCCATATGCTGTACTGTATTCTGAAAGAGCTGTGTCTTCATTGAAGATAACTCATCAAAATATCCTTTATTCAGTTGTAATTAGTCTTACTACAGTAAAATCCAATTAATGTTTCCTTCCCCTTTCCCAAGAACAAAAAGTGTTTATCTGAGTGACAACCAAAGCAATTAATTGAGAGTCTTAAGTAGGGGCTGCACCAAGTATGGCAGAAAAAATAAAACTAGACATGGTAAATACAGGCACTGCACACTCAGACCTTTCTGTTAACCAAATACTGTCAAGGTGTCTTGTGAATCTCACAAGTACAACCTGGAATCAAGAAGAAACAAAACACAAGCAAGCTAACAGGAAAACCCAGAATCATTAACACACTCCACATAAGTTATGTTTTGTTCCTCCTGCTCAGATCAGCCTGCTGGTTACATTAACACATTCTGTCACCGGCCCCAATTTCTTAGAGCATGAAGAACACCCTCCTTATCTGTTGTGTAAGCTACTGAACCCCTGACAGTCTAAAAGCACTTTCGCCTCATTTCAGAAACACCACAAAGAAAACTCAATATATATTCAATGCAAAACATAAGAACTGGAAAATGTGCCTTTACAGTTTCCATTTTACAACACAGCCAGGCGTCTAAGGGAAATACAAAGCTTCACAAGCCTGAACTTCTAATGTATTTTGATTTAAAAGCAAACTTTAAACAACCGGGCGAGCTTCACACCCTGGCTCCCGGCAGGGCCCGCCCGGGGCGGCTCCGCTTACCTGG
>NW_009953068.1:1920988-1929051 GCF_000747805.2 Chaetura pelagica
GTGGGCTCCTTCACGGCGGCGCGACCCCCCGGCCTGCCCGCTCAGAGCCAGTAAGTGCCACCCCGGGCACCGCTCCTCGCGGAGGGGACGTATTTCTCAGCTCTGTTGCCCGGGTGAAATCAATTTTCCTGTTAAGATGGGTTGTAATTAGTTTTCTTCTGGCGGCGTTTCACCTGTGCAGTGTTAGGTTTGCATCGCCCTCATCTTACGGCCTTGACATTTGTTGGCTGGGGGTGAAGGTGCTTTTCTAAAAGAAAATGTCTAGTTAAGTTTGCCAACATCTTGAGGTCTTTAAAGCTCGTGTACTTTTTTATTTTTTAACTCATGCTTTCTCATTATGTGAGAAAAAAAACTTCAGTTATTCCATAAAATGTGGTTGTTTGGCCATATTTAATTTGATTAAGTCACCACGAGGCAAAGTATTCAGAGACTGAAGTTGGATCACCTGTTGCTGCTTGAACTGTTTAAATTTTAGCGAAAAATGGTCTTGCCCCTTGTGGAAAAAATAAATAATGTGAAGGAGGAGAAATTAGCATGGAGTTCTGCTTGTATGACAGAGAAGTTACAGCCTCCTTTGACTTTTTTTGGAATAAAGTGGTCCCTTCACAGCTGGTGACATACTGTGGCTGCTGCTCTTAGCTGCGATTGAAATTTTAAAAGGGGGGAAAATAATGTTTGAAAATCTCAGTGTCACAGGAGGATATAATTAGAAGCTAAATAAACATTTGTTTTTCTTTTGCAGTGTCTCTGTGCGCTGTGGAAAGAAGCATAAGCTAGAAGAAGAGGCAGAAGGGTAAATTAAATTTGTCTTTTGTAGCCTGAAAAATCTTAATTTGCTCCTTGTTTCCTATAAAGATTTGAGCACATCTCACCTACAACATAGGCATGAAGAGAACTTGTTCTGAATTGTTTCCATTTGGATCTCTTCCCCCTAATTACACGTAAACCCAAATCTCTTTCAGTTAATTAATTGTGTAGCACTGATTTTGTTGCATGGTTACCCACATTTTAGTAGGAGTTACATGGATTTACTTTCTTTCTGAAGATTGTGTTTCCACAGCACATCAAGTCTGTTGACGTGCACATGACTTCCTATATTTATTTTTTTTCCTACAGAATGCTGTGTGTCTCTTTTGACAGTTGTAAACTTAATTTTGTTTCCTAGTTGTCCTGTGAGGAAGAAGAGACTGACAGGAGCCAAAACTTGCCCTTTGAATCCCAATACAGAAGAATGGATTCTCTGTGCAGGTCAGCAGGCTGCTGGGGAGGTAGCAAGTCAGTATGGTGGCAGCAGTCCTGAAACTGCCGTGTTAGAAATGCCCTGTGAAGAAATGGATGAGACAATGGGGGAACAGCAATGCGAGGTTGCTCGCAGGAAGCTTCAGGAAATTGAGGACAGGTAAATGCAGGGATTGAGTAGTTGGGCTTTGCTGAGTTTTCTCTTTTTTTGGTGGGCATTAAGGGTTAAATCTAGTGCTTAGCAGTGTGGTGACACTTCTGTGAGTCCACGATGAACCTTCTGTTCAAGTGGTTTCTTAGTGGTTTCACTACTACCTGTAGTTCTGTGAGTCTTGGGGCTGATACCATGATCTGAATTTGAGAGTGCTAGAGCAAGAGATACTGAATAAATAGCCAGCCACCTTTCACAATCATGATGCAGCATCAGCCTACCTTAATGGGTTTTTTGCTCTTTTGTGAGTATCTAGAGATCAAATTGTAACTGGTGTTATCTGGTCAGACTTCAACTCAGCTTTTTTCAATCAATTGCACCTTGTTCTGTGATTAAAGTTTTTAAATGCTCAAGAGAGATGTGAATTTGTCAGTAAAGAGAACAGCATGAACCAGAGAGATTTCTGTGCATGTGCAGTACGACTGAGGTTCATCTTGCTATTAAACACCAGGTGGTTTGGTACAGGGGTGCTGGGGTGGCTGTGGGCAGTCTCTTACAATTATTTGGTAAATGTACTGTGAGTTCTTGCATTTGAAAGATTTCTGGGAATGTTAAGTGTATGTATCAGCTGCTTGCAGTTCAGTGAGTGTTCCAAAGTGTCTAAAATGACCACCGCAGACAATTGCTAGAAAAGCCAAAAGTTATATAAATTATAAAAGATTTTTTTTTTAGATGATTACTCCATAGATGATGCATGAAGGGAAGCAAGGTACTGTTAGATTATTTTATTTTTGTATTGGTAACTCAGAGTAGTGGTATATGTCTTTATTATCTGGCTATATCTGCATTGCAAAATCTGCCTTGGACCCCTCAGATGATTGTTCCCCCTCCTTGCCAGCTACTCTGCTAAATTCTCTTTCAAAGGTTTACCAAAACCAAAGGAAATACCTCAAGTTGGTTCTAAGTCCTCGAACTTACTGCTCCATTTTTAAACTCTGAGAAATCTGTGCAGTGTTCTTAGGTGTTCAGAGCTGTGTTCAGTAGCTTGTCAGTAATTCTCCAGGTTAAGACAAGGGGAATTGAGCAGGTGAAGCTACAGTGTAACTGAGACCCACTCTTGTAGTGGGACTGAACCAAATACTTTCCCCTGAAGTGTATTTGTTTTCTCTTTGTGTGTGTGTGCACTGCACACTGCTGGACAATGCAGGGATAACAAAGCTAGCTCAGGTACCAGAAATGGCAGAGCTGCTCGAGTGGCTCTGTGCTGACAGTCGTTCTTAGGGTGTGTTGGCCCAAGAGAGACTCAGGTTAACATGGCCCCGCTGCTTCTGGTGCCCAGCCTGGGTCAGATACCTGCATGTGCAGGGCAGTGCATGTAGATACAACTGTCATCTGCAGTGGATGTGCCTGTTAACAGTATGCTCAATAGTGTTTATCTCCCTCTTCCCCCTCCATTCCTAGGATAATTGATGAAGATGAGGAAGTTCATGCTGATGGAAATGTTAGCAATCTGCCCACTCTTATCCTGTCAGATACCCTTAAAAAAGGGATGAAGAGGGATTTTGGTGAAGTCCTGACAAAGAAAATAATAGAATCTATGTAAGTTCTGGAGGAAATTATGGTACTATGTAGTTAATGTGCAAATGAAAAGAGAGACCCCGTCTCATGTTGTGGACGTGTCCTTAATTGCTGCATGATGCAGCCAATGTTGTATAACAGACCATTCATCTGGTCTATGCAGGAAAACCTGTCCTAAGGTGAAAGAGAAGTCTAACTGTAGTGGCCATCAAGCTGTCTGTTTTGTACTCCTCGTTTGTACAGAGTGAAATTTGTTGAATAAACCATTGTATCTTGATTTTTATGTATGTGAGTTTTCAAAAGAAGGTCCTGAAGTGTGACCAACAATGGTCATCAAGTTTGGTACAAAAGAAGAGAAAGAAAATACAAGATTAGAACTAGAAGTAATGGAACTAGTTATGGAAAAGGTAATTTAATAGGGGCTAAAAAAAAAGGTATATGGATTCTAGAATATAGTTCCAGGCTAGTAGAAAGGATGAAGATAACTCACTGGTCTTCTGCATTTAATAGTTGTAGTTGAAAAACTTAAATTTAACTGAGACTTGATCCCTTCTAGGAGCCGTCCTTCTATGGAGCTGGTGCTTTGGAAACCACTTCCTGAATTTCTCACAGATAAACTGAAGTCTGTTTCTGTTAAGAACTTGAAGCAACAGACTACAGAAAGTTGTCAAGCTAAGCAGTCAACACCAAGAGCTGCTTTTGACCCACAGACTGAAACATTCCCTGAATCAGAACAGACTGCCATGTCTCCAGATCCATATGCTAGTTTGGGAATGTCTGGGTGTGCAGAAGAAGAAATGGAGTTGTAGATGCCAGATCTTAGACTGGAAGTGGTGAGCTTCTGATGGGTTTTTTTGCCTTTTCTTATCCCCTCTTTTCTTTCTGGTTTTATGTGTGAATCTAAAGTTTTATTATTTGTTTTTGTTTTTTCTACTAACAATCATAAGAAGGTGGATTGGCCAGAAAAGTTCAGGAAACTGAAAAAAAAACCAAAACAACAAACAAAAAACTTCCCACAAGGTTTCTGTACTCCAGTCTGTTAAATACTCTTTTTGCTGAGAAGGTAATGCAGAGAGAGGCCTTTGGAAAAAGGAAGTAGCTTTCCATCTTGCTTAATGGTGAAATATCTTAATTGTCCTTGATAAACTATAAAATCTAAGAACTGAATGCAGGTTAAGCCACATCTTCCATTCACTTGCTGAGCCATTAAGACTTTGGTGCACGTACTATACATGGTCAGTTATTGCTTAATTTGAATGACAAAAACATATGGAAAGGAATAAATACTTTTGAGTCTGGTCACAGATAAAAAAGCATTCCCTATGGAAATGCAGCTTTTCACAGTATTGCATCTGTGGCTGGTTTGTAGTTGACATAAACTCAAGTGTAGACATTATACATGCCTGCAGTGTGGTTAGGGCTGAGGATAAGCCTTTTGTGCTGTAGGATGTGAAACCAGCTACTAACCTGCAAGGTATCTGCTAATCTGGGTCATCCTTGGTTCATTGGCTCTTAAATTGTGTTTGTGGGGTTTTGATGTGTCCCTCCTCAAGTGATGCAAAGCCCGGAGAAAAGTGGTTCTCAGCCAGTTGATTGACATTTTACAATGTACTGTGATTCTTTGTGTGCATCACATTGGGAGGTCAGTTGAGTGTCACTTTTTATTATATAAATGGCATAATTTAATTTTTATAAGCTTGGTAAGTAGATCAGATAACAGCTGATTTTCTGCCATGGGGAGGGTCAGATGGTGATTATCCTTTGTAACCAGGTCCCAAATATTCAGACTGCTGGCACTGGTAGTGAAGTAGAAAAGATGCTTGACTTATTCCTGAGGGAATCTAGACTAAAAATTTAATTTAGAACATGTGCCATTAATATAATGTCAGATAGTTTATATAGTTTTATGCCAAAAGAATTTTGTACCCTGCTGAGGTTAAGAACAGCAATCCTCAACCCGTTACCGCTTGTACCTTTCCTCAAACGCACAAGAGTTCCATTAAGCTTGAAACCCTAACACAAGGCAGAGAATCTTTATCTTCTGTTCTTCAGTCCTTGAGCTTCCTCAGAGGTATCTTAATTGAGGCTTTCTTGCAATAAATTAATTTCCAGGTAATAGGTTATGTTCAGAGTCTTAGCATCCCAGTCTGGTTTTTACATCTTGCTAACATAAAGGAGCACAAGTACACAGTAATGCAGCTGTTTGCCTAAGAAAATCTACTCATCCTTTGCACAGCTAATTGATAATCTTTGTGATAATGTTTCTTTCTGTTGAATAAGCCATAGTTGATAGTTTAAAATCAAGATTCTCTTTTGCAGTCATCCTTTCATTTCTTTTGGCTGACATCAGAAGCCTTGTTCGAAAGATACCCCTATTTGTTCAATCCTATCTTGCTTCTGTTGCTGAAGTTTGTATGAAATTTGCTGTCTACTGCTAAGCCATTTCAGAGCTTCACTAAAAACATTGTAGTATTTGAATAGCTGGAAACCGGTGTGTAACTTTACCATTCTGGAAGTTTTACTGAATTGGAGAACGTGTGCAGCTTTTTCTTGCTATTATGTCAATATCATTTCAGGATCTGCTATAAATCTCCTGCATGTACTGTGTAAAACCTCTAATTTGTTACTATTTAAGCTGCTGAACATGCTTGAAGTCTATAGCCTTTGACATGCTACATTGCTTGAGTATAAAGCAGAGCCATGCAGTTTGGAGAAGGCTGTAGCCACTGCAGGTAGAAAATGTGGTGCCTCCAAATAATTCCCCATTTTTAAGCTTGCAGGATTATAGTGAAAGTTCAAGGTTAGAACTTTTTTAGTTGATAGTTCTGAATCCTAAATAAACTGAAAATAAAGGATAAATCAAAAATTTTATTAAACCATCTCACCATCACTGAAATTGTGACAGGATGTAGAAAACTCAGGAGGGGTCTAGATACACCAAATTGAGATGCAGGCTTTTTTCCTCTTTAAAATGACAAATTGTATATCACATTTGCAGGAGAAATTTTTGAGGATGGCTTTTAAGTATTCTTTTGTGCTGTTAAGTTTGTACCAAAGGTTAACTTTCAGAGGTGTATTTTTTCTCCCATCATTCAGTGCTAATACAGCATCACTGACCCTGTTATTCTGCCATCTGAGAAAAGAATATAGTGGTGGACTATTGACAAAGACTATGAGATGGGAAAAAACTTGTGTCCAAGAGATGTGCTTTGGAAGGAAACATTTTTTCTCATAGCTTGTTTTTGCCCTTGTGATAGAACAGAATTGAGTCACTTAAATTGATAGGGCAGGAGAGCGGACTAGAGCAGGCCTTGAGCACCTAAGACTGAGCAAGGTTCTTGCTGTAGCATTCATTTGGAGAGGGTAAGAGAGAACAAGCTACTGCGTGTTTTCAAACTTCTGTATTTGTTTCATTTGTTGTTGGCTTCTTTAAAAAATGCTGTTTACCAGCAGAATGGCAAACATTATGCAGTATTAAGAAAAACTTTATTTTGAAACATGGAAGATCTGATTCTGGTCTGTCTTCTCTGGGGACCAAATCATCCTTTGTATGTCAGTTTTCAATAAATTTTCTAAAATATTTTTTAGATGGCTGTGATTGATTCTGAATAAAAGTTAGAATGTTGACACCCTATGTCCAGTCCTTCCACTGGAAGGTAAGATAGTCTCTTAGCCTTTTCCATTTGCTTTTTGGATTCAAACCAGTATGTAGCATGTACTAAGGGTCCTCTTGCAGTCATCCCTATTTTCCAACTTGAAAGTACAGCAACTTATTCTCAGACTACATTTTTTTATGTAAGTTTGTTATACTGCACAGCTGTGTTTTTTACTGCTACCCAATATTCAGATAGAATGCTTTATTGCAACAAGTTACTTGAGTTTTTAACCCAAACCAGTTCTGTCACCTTGAATATTAGTGACCAATAGCCTCCTGTCCCATCCCCACCTTTTTTTTGTTAGTTTAATTCAAGACATGAAATAGCACTTAAAGCAATAACAGTTGTGTGAACACCTGTTACAGCTCTCTCACTTTCAGTATAAAAATATCAGTTTCTTCTCCATCACCCAGTTCAAGTGCTTTTAACACTGTGATGTTGGAACAAATTGATGAGGACAACAGACTCCTACTGTGGTATTTGAAATTAGCTCCTGCAAAGGTAATTTTATGCTTCATGAAATCCTGTGGCAACACAGAACTTGCCTGTTTTCCACCCCTTGTCTGTCTCATACTGCTTCACAAACACTAGACACACTGCTTGACATGCACCCACCTTCACTCAGACTGAGCATTTTGCCTGGCATCACTTGCCAACAGGAAGGTACAGTACTTTTATTTGGACATCAAGCTGCTGCCACCTTCATTCCTATTCAGGCTACAGATTTTGCTCTAGCAGCTCTGACCATTGTACAAACCCATCTACTTTGAATGGTGTTTGCAACAGCAAGTGCTAGCAGAAAGCAGCTACTAAACTATCCAGCCACATACACCATGGAAGGGCTGCTGGACTGTTGCACTAAGGTAGCATAAGGAAAAGACACAGGACCAAATTCATTAAGATTTCTATCACTTCAAATTTTGCCAGGCCCAGATACTCTCCCCACTGAGATCCAAGGCAAAAAAGTCAGTGAGCTGCACTGCACTTTAATTGCACCAATACAGTTAAATATTAAATGGAGAAAGCAACTCTACATAGCAAATTGAAATCAAGCATTTACATAGTAAATCTGTAAGATGTACAGACTATTTTGTTTTAACCCAGTTATCTACACGCAAATATTTCATTGAAGTTTTTGGTGTTAAAAGGGAAAACAAACATCTTCAGGTCCATGTAGAATTGGCAGGTTACTGCGGAACAAACTTTCCCTCATAAGCCCACACTGACAGGGCAGGAGGGAGGGCAGGTCAGGACACCTCAGGCTTTTGTTAGACCAGGAGAAACACTGGCCATCACTCCACCTATGAGCATGGGTAGAAACAGGCAACACTTTTTTGAATACACTTGATTTTCCCCACCCCAAATGGTCATATGCTGTTAGCCCTGCAAGGATAGTTATCCAAGGGGCATTACCACTACCAAGTTAAACACTGAGCAGT
>NW_009953068.1:1929090-1947579 GCF_000747805.2 Chaetura pelagica
TGCCAAGTGGAGAGGACATATCACTGAAGGGTGAGAGTGATCCTTCATATCCAGAGTCACTACAGGCATCCAGCAGAGAGCTTGGGGCTGCAAGGCTATGATGAGAGGAGAGCAGGTGAGAGATGCCCAGCTCAGGCATGAAGCTGTCTACAGGTTCCTCTTTCACAGATACTGAGACCTCAGGGGTAGCTTTGTCTTCAGATGCAGAGGGAGATACCTCCTCAATTTTCACTAGCATATTGGTTTGGTTGCCCATTTTAACAGGAATCTCCAGTATTAGGGGCTTTGTGTACACATGGTCAAACCTTATCAGTTCATTAATGGCCTCCAGCTTGGCTGATGGGGACCCCAAAGATGGAGAGGGGGAGGTTGGTATGGAATTTGTTTCTCCACAGATCTCTTCTTCCAGCTTTTCCAGGCATGTTGACTCTGAATCAGCATATTTGAGAAACATCTCTGGGTCCAGACTGTCCAGAAAGCCCAATAGGAGATCAGACTGCAGAGAAAAATACTGTTTTAGAAAGACAGCCTACTACTGTTACATCAAAACATCAGTTGCAGCATTTATTAACCTTCATGTGGAAGTTAAAACATGTTAATGTGAACACAAGTTTTACCCAGACCACCACTAACAGAACAGACAGTTAAGGCAATTACCTTTTCTTAGGAGCATTTTGTCCATTAACTTTTTGTAAGGGAACTGGCAACCCTCATAGAGCCCTACATGCATTTGCTATTCACAACCTCTATTAGAAACTCCTTGAGATCTTGGACCCATCAGGTACAAACACCACACTACCCGCTGACTCCAGAGATCATGTATCAGAACTTGGCTTAGACAGACCTGCACATACCCAAGGTTTGAGGTTTGGTTTAAACCAAAACCACCCTAGAAGGTGAAAGATGCCTGTCCTTGCATTTGTGGAATTCATTCATAAGAAACAAGCTTTTGGCATGAATAGCTTTGCTAGGTTCCAGCACATCAGAAAATTACCAAGTTTATTTCAAACAACAGCAAAAGCACAGTATGCTTTTGGTATTTACACACTTTTAATGTAAGAGCAAAGATACTGTTTCAGGCAACATCCTCTAAGATTTTATGGAAACTTCCATGAACTCCTGTACTCAGAGTCCAACACAGCTGTTTTGAGCCGCACATATGACATACCAAGATTTGGAAAACAAGCCAACTATGGAAAGCCTGACTTGACATCAGGAAATTCTGACATGAGTCTTAAATCCAGTGGTTCTGAATTTCATGGCCATTTTGTAGAGGAGTGGATGCTTACCTCCGAGTCTGAAGAGTCACTGCCATCAGAATCCATATGGAAGCTATCAGAAATGGTGACTGCTGGGCCTGCACCTGCTGCAGAGGAACACGTAGTCTGAGTGCTGCGGACTCAGCGGACCCGGTCACCAATCTAATCTCATCCACCTGCGATTCCTTCACAACCTGTGTCAAGGGAAAAATCCAGGCAGTCACCACAAGTGTTTTGACAGTATAGTACATTATCCTGAAGACCATGCTTTTCCTACTAAGGCTTCCAACATTGTATTCTGCAGTTTGTACAGCAGGAACCTGAAGGTAAGACCACTTCCAAAGCTGCCTCAAACTTCCATCTAGTTAGAGAACGATTCTGTTCACTACTTTTAAAACGAGAGCCTGACCCCCTCCACTATACCCTCTGTTCTTCTGAGGCAAGCATACATTACTAACAGTTACCACTTCATTTCTAGAACATAATGTAGAAGACCAGACAAAATAATCTTAAAATAGCTTGAAAGCAGTCAGCTTGCCATCTCCCACACTACCAATGGTCCCTGCTTTGAAGTGGGTATCTAGCCAGTCTGTGGGAAAGCCTCCATTTGGAGGACATGGGTGTTTCTGGCACACCAAGTACCGCACCTCACAGCACAGCTGTTACTGCCCAAGAGCTGCCCAGGCAGGGGCCATTCCCCGCCCGGAGCCCGGCAGCTCCTGGAGCCAACCCACTGGCACAGCAGCCTCACCTGGGACTCGCTCTCCTCCTCCACCTTCAGAGCATCCAGACCCAGGCGGCAGCGCAGCTCCTGGTTCTCCAGGGCAAGGGTACACGTCTTCTCCCGCAGGAGTTGGTTTTCCAGCAGCAGCTTCTGGTTCTGCAGAGAGCCGTGTGCAGGGAGATGGCAGCGCCGGCCGCAGAGTCAGCCCCTTACCACCTCCTCCCCCTCCAGCCCCTTACCACCTCCTCCCCCTCCAGCCCCTTACCACCTCCTCCCCCTCCAGCCCCTTACCTCCTCCTCCAGCTCCAGCACCTGCTGCTCCAGCTCCGTCCTCCCATTTGACAACATTGTTGAAAACTATGGAAAAGAAGAGCCCCCTTTTATAGTATAGAAGCAAAACACAGTGAGATTAAATGAAGCACTGAAGATCACACAAGAAATCTGCACTGGAATAAAAGCTTTCATGTCTCATGTTCTTGCTCTGCACTTAAGGAAAAGTTAGTGTTCCCTTAGGCACAGGTACTCTGCGGCATTGCGATATACATTGGGAAAATAGGATTGCAGCAAACACTGAATGTTGCACAGAGAATAGGTTGATTTTTTGTGTTGGTTTTGTTTTATGTTTGTCCCAGTGCTCTTTCAGAAAGTAAAAATAAGTTATTCAGGCCCTGATTTTTCATAATCTCAAAGGTACTTGGTGTGCGGACAAGCCATCGATTTTTGTTCTCAGGCTGTTACAGTCACATACATGCAGTAAAAGTAATTTCCTCGGGACTAATACCATTTGTTCTCCAGGGTTTTTCCTTATGAAAACTGAATTTTGAAAAAGCCTTATTTAGCATTGGCTATTAAGGTTAGAAGAGATTGAGATCCATTTGTAAGATGAACAAGACATAGAATTTTGCTTTTGCAAACTTCCCTGACAAAGTTCCTTCCTTATACAAGGAAGGTTTTTCTATGTGATAAATTTCCAACTGAAACTAAAAAAATCTGTTAAATTACTTTCCCTTCCTAGTTGATGTACCTATTGCACTGAAACCTTTCTTTAATTTTACCTTTCACTGTAAAGTTATTAAAACTCAGGTTTTAGCAGAACATGACTTTTCCCCTCTTAGACCTGAACAAAACATTTCATTGTCATAATTATTCTAAATATGAAGCAAAAATGCTTTTCAATGTAAATAAGTTTCCATACTAGAGCTTGATAAAGGATTATATAGGAAGATGAATAAGCCTTTAGTTTAAGAAAACTGGACTGAAACTTTATTTCAGTCATTAAAAATATATATATGTTTGGATTATGGGCATTTGTACATCTAAACTAAAGCAGAATATTTTGGGGGTAATTTATGCCAAAAGACAACTTGATCCCAAACAAACCATACCACATAGGTTGTATTCCTGAGGAAGAGCTGGTGGGAACAGACTATCATTCTGAGGTATAATAAAAAAAGTTGAAACAAACCTGATCAAAAAGAAACCCCTTCCCACCTCCCCCACATCCCTCGCCCCCTGCTGAAGTCTATAATGTTTTAATACATTAGAAAGGGAAGTCTTGGACAGGACATCTGACCTGGATGGATATTGATCTTCTAATTGTCAACGTCTCATGGTCAGTGGTTAGAGGTTCTCATCATTAAGGCACCACGGTCATTACAGTGTGCAACATCACTGTGATGTGACTACAACTCACAAAAATCAGATGCCTGCCAAACACTAAGTGATGGACCTTCCTTTGCAGCTGGGCAGATCCAGCACATCCATATTGCTGTTGTCAGTTGAAGTGAACTTCTGAACAGTAAGGCCTGGGGCATAGTATAAGAGGGACTAAAGAACAGTTGGTGGGTAAGAACCAATGGAAGTGCTGCTTTGCAGATGTAGGATGGTGAGATGCCTTTATTTAGAGGTCACTAAAAGCAAGTTTTCCTCAAAAATTTCCTTTGTGTTCCTGTTGAAAAATGGATAGAAGAAGAACAGTACCTGGATTTTCCTTTTCTTCATATTGAACACATTTTTCTATGTTTGGAGATGATATTTAAGATCTCTTAAAGCTAGTTTAATCAGAAAGAAATGCATTATTATTGCCTGAAATGTGACTAAAAGTAAACCTCGAAACGCCTTTCAGGGGCAGTGCAGCAGTTCAGCAACGTGCCGGCAGCGACAGGCAGGTGCCCAGGCCCGGGTCTGTTGAAATCTCGAGCCCTGCTCGGTGCCCCCAGCTCCCCAGGCCTTGCCTGTGGTGGTTGGACACGACCTGAGTCGTTAGGGAATGTTGAAACTTTGCCTACTTGCATTTATTTCTTAAATCCATTCGTACGTTGAATTTAATTAGTTAAGATGTTAAACAGTACAGGAAAAACATGAGCTTTAGAAGTTCAAAGGCTCTGGTGTGCTGGTTTGGCATTACTCCAGCGCTGGAGTTCTGCCAGGCTTTCATGATACAAAGAACAAACTGGGTTTGTAAGTTTGTGTTTGTTCTGTCCTGACTCACTGCAGCATGACATTTGGTTAAGGCTGTGAGTTCACCTTTCTACTTTGACAACTTTGTGAAAAATACGGCGACTTTTTGATAAGCTTTTTAATCTGAGTGCAAAAAAGTTGTGCTGGTCCTTCTAAGCCCCTCAGGCATCCATTATGGAAAACTTACCTTCTTCTCCTTTGCATGTCTTTTCTGGGCTTGAACTCATGTTTCTTCTATAATTAAAATTCTCAATTTAAAACTTTAATACCTTTTTCTAATTTCAGGCATTCATTTCAATTGTTGCCCTTTTTTTAGCACAAACAAAAGTGTTGAATAGACTGCCCCTGCTTCTGCTGCTTTGTGACATTTACAGTTGTACTGGGACTAGCCATGATGTGATTTCTCAAATAGATAACCAGATTTCTTAGCATTATGGCTGAGGAAAAATCCCAACTCTCTGTATGTGATTTAGTTTTCCTGATTAATTTTAAACAGAACAAGAGCAAAAGCATCTTTTTCCTTTTGCAATAAACAGTTGTGATCATGACTAAACTTCAGATGTGCAGAAACATACAGACCTGTAGTAGCACCTGAGTCACTTCACAGTGATATGTGACCAGGCACAGACTTGGACACTGCCCTTGGCCCTGCTGGCGTGACAGTGGTATCCATTGCCATGTCTGGTGGTCGCAGGAATGGCTGGCAGAGGAAGGGCATGATGTCCTGCAAGCTAGGCCTGTTGGATAATTTCAGTAGCATTGCTAAGACTTGCTGTGAGGTAGTTACTGAAAATATACTTAGGGTCACAAATATGTTACTACCATTATGATACATGAAGTCTTTTATTAAATACATGGTTAAGTCACTGGGTAAAAGAGTGGCAAAGAAAAGTTCCATGAAGCTGGTCTTGCACTGAGACACCCTTTCAGAACACTTTCATTAAAGGACTTTAAAAGTTTAATTCTGATTCCCAATTTTATTTTATTTTTTAAACTCACTGTTTACACATCCCAGTTTTCATATTTTTCTTTTTTCAGTCATTGGATCTGAGCCTGTGATCCACATGACAGTGCTCTAGTTACTCAAGAATGCTCCTCACCCTGCCTTTATCTCAGTACCACCATCTATCTAAAGGATATGTCAATGAGGATACTGTTGGCTGTCCTGCCAGAAACATTAGCTTCTGCTAACATAGCTTTGTGTTATATGTTCCAGGTGGCAAACCCACCAAAGGAAATAGTTTTGTTTAACAAAGGTGGAGAGGCTTTGCCTTTATATAATATCAGATACAGAGAAAGAATTGTGACTTGAATGTTATCTGTGCATGAAAAATTTGGGATAGAGGAGAGAAAGAAAATGGAAGATGAAGGTGTAGAGAAAAGGTAGTTTAACTAACAGGCATAGTTTGAGAAAGAGCTTGTTTGCCCAATGTGTGTTTGAAAACACTTGGAAAGTGGCCCAGGGCCCCAAGCTCGTGTCAACAGCTGGAATATTCCCAGATCTGTATCAAAAGCTGATTAAATGAGAAATGGAACTGTTCTGCAGCCTAAATTGAGGTTATTTCAAACCCATAATGTTTATAATGAGCTTTATATGAATTTTACTCCTTAAATTTCATCATTTCACTTTGGAATTCAGGAGAGCTTCTTGCAAAAGTCTGGTGCTCTCAGTCTTACGATGAAAAGTAACTGTTCTATCAGAGACTCCACTAACTTAGTTGCTGAGTTCATAATGAGCTGGAGCAGGGGGAGAGTTTTAGTTCCGCCAGGTTATTCAGTTGTCTGAGGTACTGGCAACACTTCCTTCTAGTCTTAACAGTTCAGGCTTTTTGGAAACATACATGGGGTTCATGCTGCTCCTCTTGCTCTGAGCAGAAGGGTTGTTCTTAATTGTTGTAGTAGGGAAAATTTACAGGCAATATGATGATAAAGGACATAGCATTTTCCAGCAGTCTGGCAAACCTAGTAGGGACAATGTCATAACTCTTCTTTGGAAAAACGGTGTTACTTCTTTAGTATGAGCAGAACGCAGAACCTGTATCCTTTGCCTACTGCATGGAGCTCCTAACCTCCATGTATGCTCTAGCAGGTGACCTTGACTTTGCCTTCTCTTAATGCTGCCACAAGCGAGTCCTGCAGAAAAGTTACATTTTACTCAGCTGTCATCCCTGCTCCATTATTGTTGAGAATCTGCCTTATTTCTGTGACTATTCCCAGCATACTCTAAGGAAGGTGTGGAAAAAACCCAGTGAGTCCAACTTTAACCGTGACTCTCCTGCAAGCATCTCACAAACATGTACCTTGCATTCCAGTTCCTTGTCCTTGTGTTCCACATACATTACTAGTACCTGTTACTACCCAGAATGACAAGGAACAAGGGGTAGCTCTGCCTCAGTTCCATCTCAGATCCGTGCAGTGGGCCACAGGCATAAGTTAACAGATTCTTACTTTGATCATCTTCATGTCTCAGTCCTCTGACCTAGCTGCTTTTGTAGTGAGGGAGAAATCCCATCACACTTGTACCTTGGGTGCCTCCTATTACATCTCTTCTCCCAGTCCCTTCAGAACTTCACGCTGGAGGGGTATCCTAGCCACTACAGGCAGCATCAGTTGACTTGGGCACATGCACCTTGTGACAGAGATCACATGCACTTGTAGAAGGCTTCTTTGTCTTCCCTACCCAACAGTCACCATCCCTGGATGTGTTTGAGTCACCTCGATGTGGCACTTGGGAATATAGTTTATTGCTGGACTTGATAGAGGAGGGTTAATAGTTGGACTGTATGATCTTAAAGGTCTTTTCCAACCTAAGTGATTCTGTGATTCTATGAATTAGCTCTCCCATCACCATAGTCGATTAAAGCTTTGTTTCTCATTCACAAGAGAAGTCTCAGTTAACTCAGACAATTCTGGAACAAAGATATTCTGGAAGTTGGCTAGAGGTTGAGCTTTTTACAAGGCCTTTTTTAGGAAAAGACGTTCTCCCTTCATTGCTGTTGGTGTTCCCAGCAGCCGTAGGCACTGAAGTTCATGTTGGAGCTCCTCTAGGCATTTTAGTAGCATTGCCTGCATCCAAAGAGGTTGTGCCCTATTCCAGGTTTAGTGGTAGCTTAGTAGCAATACATTTCATGTGGTACCTCATAAAAAAGGCAGGCGGGAAGCACACCTCCCAAATAGCAATTGTAGATGCATGTATAGCAACAGTTTAACTTGATTTTTAAGAAATTTGAACCTCCATTGTTGCCCTCTCCTGTAGTAACCTTTCTGCATGACAGATTTTTTGACAGCAAAATTGCGTCATGCTTCATGGCTTCTAACCTTTTTTGTGTTATTAATGTTGCAGAATACAAGATGCCAGATTTTCCTTGCAAGGTCTAATGAGATACTGTTTCACTTTGGAGTAATAACAGTACATTTAAGATCAAGCAGTGTATTTAAAGAGCTCAGAATGCTCCTTGCATCTCCATAGTATCTTTTCCCTGAATTTCCCTTGCATTGTCATTCCTATTTGCTTCATTTTGTTAGATTCCTGTGAAATTAAATTATTCTGTGGACTCGGCCAAGGCCAGAAACTAACTAACTTACGTAATTTTGTAGCAGCTGCATTTTTTTGCCAGTTTTCTACATTCCAGAAAACTGACATGCTCATTAAACAGCAGAGATCTGGTGCAGAGGCAGCCTGCTAATCCTAGCTCTCATATGAAAGGTGATCTCCCCCTCCCACTGTAACATAAAGGAAAGCCTACCTGTTTAGAAGGACATTCCTGCATTTTGAGGTAAAGATCTCTTTATTTGATTTGTTCTGTCAGACTGAGAACCATTTTTTTCTTGTACATTTGGAGGCTGGAGCACATCAGTCATGGCAATCTGAAAGAAATGAGATGCCCACCCTGCAGGGGGTGGGAAGGCTTGCTTCCCAGCACCCCCTGCTACTAGTTCTGTAAAAACAAAACATTACTGGAAAGCTTTGCAAACACTGGTTGTGTAAATAGATTTTTATACATAGTGCTGGGTGTCCTTGGCAGGCTGTATGTCCTCTGCTGGTACC
Source organism: Chaetura pelagica (assembly GCF_000747805.2). NCBI lineage: Eukaryota > Metazoa > Chordata > Aves > Apodiformes > Apodidae > Chaetura > Chaetura pelagica. The sequence goes on from NW_009953068.1 coordinate 1,937,582, forward strand.
TGAGAGATTCTACCTGGGAATCAGACAGCTTTGGATCAGCTGGTCAGGGAGGCAGGCGCAGGTCAGGGAATCCATTGCTGGACACCCCAACTAGCTGATATGTGAAGGAATCCCACAGCTCAAGGGGAGGCTGCGGTTGTTCAGTGTCTTACTTTGGGGCTTTTCTTTGTTGTTCTGGCTTCTGTTTCCAATCAACTTGGTTAATGTTCAGCCCATCCCCTTCCCACACCATTCCTTATCCTTGATTCTGTTTCATTGCATGGGCTCTCTTTCCTTTTAAAAGGTCTAGCTGTTGGCATCTCTGGTGCTTGGCTGTGGTCTGTCTGATTGTAATCCCCATTTCCATGCTGTAGTCTTCAGCACTCTGGCTCTTTTCTGTCTAGCTTGGTCCCAAGCATAGTGTTCCCCTGCAGAATTTTCTTCCTAATGCTGGAGGGAAAATGTGGACCAGAGAGTTCTGCAGGATTTGGAGACACTAGAAGATGCTCCATTTTAACATCATTTCCAAATGTGGTTAGGGTCGTGGCTAAATTAGAGGATAGAATTGTGCACTGTGAGCTCTGTCTTTGGATGTGATGTTACCTGAGAGGCACTGTGTCCATCTTGGCACATGGATGCATTGGGATACGCTGGAGTTGGTAGACACAGATTAAAGGAAAAAGGTAAAGGAACTGCACTTCACTGAGATGATGCAGAAAGTGCAGCACTAGGGGGATGTTGCAGAATGAGCTGGGGCAATACAGGAGAGACTGAGCTTGTTGTGGTGCTGTCACAGTGAACTGACAGCCTCTGTTCTGGATTCTGTGTAAGTATTTTAACACGTTGAGCAAGCTCTCCCAGGAAAACAGCCAAGTGTTGAAACCTCACATGCCTAAAAGCTCCTGTTCCGGTAACTTCTTCTGTTTGCATATCCTGGTTCAGAAGTTGAACTTCTTGGAAAATATTCTGGTAGGTAAACAGTTGCTCTTAGAAAAACTTGATGGCTACTTCCTATTGGCAGAAGCTAGCTCTTCTTTGGAGCAGTGCCAGCTTTTACAAGGAAATACCTGCTTTTATTTCTTAATCATTCCTTAGGCTTTGGAGGTTCAGAGCCCCTTGCGAATCCTGGCAACTTTCTTGTTTTGCCATTTTGATTATTTTTCCTTATATTCTTCTGTTTGGATGCCTTCACCTAGTTCTGTGTGTTGTGCCTCCAGCTATCATGAGAGCCCCAGTGTGAACAGAGGCAGTGGAAAGTTATCAGGCAATGTCAAGTCAGGAATCAGTTCTGTTTCAACATAGGTTCAGCATGACCCAGGATGTGAGGGGAATTGCCAGAATCATCTCTCTCCTCATACTTGTTTGTCTTGCAGAATGCTCTGAGGGTGCAGGGTGACAGCTGGTGTCCACAGAGGGTCGAGTCCATTATGTGTCCTTTCTGATAGCCTCATTTATTTCCTGTGTTAGCACTTGATTTTAACAATGACTCCTACGTACATGGCCAGGGACAGTTGAAGTTCTTTACACACTGATTACATGGATCATATGCTAGTAGTAGAGTATGGAAAATGCAGTGCTTTAAGGTGATTAATTGTGTCAGTCAGATCTTGTAACTTAGGCGAGTCTTTAATATAATAGATAACCTAAGCTGAAATAGTTGCTTAACTCACCTTTGCATGAGTGAATCAGTTGTTAATGTAGTAAGTCCTTCATTTTAGCCAGTCACATTTTCAGAATGTTTTTTGCTTTTGATAGGCAGAAGTGATGAAACATGTTTGTTGGCTTTAATCAGAGGAGTACACCATATTGCTGGGTTTATCTGTTGCATTAGTATTATCCATCAGTATTAGTAGCTGATATATTGTACTCTTTAATCATGTACTTTAAATTTATTTTGTGTTGTTTACATATTGTTCACATTAAATAGTGTATTGTTTGAAGTAGGGCTGCATGAACAGCAACTTGTACCATGTATTTACTCCAGAAACACTAATAACAATGTTGAATTAAATACAGAAGGGTCAGTATTTAGGTTGCATGTGAATGTGACTTCCAGAAATAGGCAGGGTATGTTACTTACATGGGATGCTTCTTCAATATTGTAAGCGAAGAAACTGCTAAGTGCTGATACAATGAACACATAAAATTAATTAACAGTAACCTAGGATTTAGTGGGGTGACTGGCAATTAGTAGAGATGATATAGAGCAATATCAGAGGGGCAAGAGCACAGTGAGAGATGTTTGTATGGATGTGTTTGAGGGTACATCTTGCAGAATTAATGGATATTGAGAATCATGGAAAATGTGGCTCAAAGTTTTTTCAAAATTTGTTCTATTCCCATCTGTCTCTGCAGAGGGAATGATCAAACAGCAACAGTTTCCTGAGGTTATTTCTTAGAATTATTTTCCCTTTCTTTGCTAACATGATCTGCTGTGCCTGCATACTTGGTGAGGACCCTGAGGGAATGCATCATCATGCATGTCTGTACTGTGTTGCAACTCTCATGTGAACTTGTTCTGTATATTGGACAATAGTTTGCAAAAAGAAAAGGCTGTAGTTATCTAAAGAAGGGTATTTTTAATGCAGTATAATATATTTCAGTTTTACAGGCCTGATCCATTAAACTCTTTTCCCTTCAGCAGTTAATTCAATGTATAGAGAGAGTGAAGGGTTCCCAAATCAGTGTTTCCCCTTCGTACATATTTAAAAGACTACATATAAGGATATTTAAAACCTTAACTTTTCAAACATTAACAGGGAATTTTGCTTGCAAATATTTTTTATAATTGAAGTCACCATGTCTCAACTTTTGGTTAATTAGATTGCTTCAATGCTGTTTTAGTTGGATAAATTGTATTTCTAAACTTTAAAAACAAGGGGCAAAGCCACAGCTACACAACACTTCTTCTTAACATAAATCTTCACTGATTTTTCTTTTTTGGTCTTTAATTGAGCTGATAGGTTACAACAGTTTGTTATTTTAATGTGGAAGGAGTGATTATAACTATGAAAACTTGGTTTTCATTAATATAAAAACATTATGTCCCTTGCAGTTGGCTTTCTGTTCCAAATTGCAGTAGCAAAGTTCGACTGCATAAAAGGCTAGGGGAGACATCCTTAATTCACACTGGAGTTTCTGGAGATATTTTGTCATGTTTTACACACTTTTGGTACGTTTCACCGAAGGGCAAAGGAACTCGCCTGCCTTTTTGAGTGTAGGAGGTCACCTGCTGGCTGGTCTGCCTCGGTGCATTCCGGCATCTTCCTGAGGTGCAAAATCAGAAATGACCTCCGGAGCGCTGGAGAGGCATCTCCGTGGATCAAAAGATGAAACTGTTGATCCTGCTTCGGGAATGGAAACTCATCGAGCACTCAGATATTCTTAAGTAAAGCTTTCGGTCAGTCCTAAGCCTTTGTGCTGTGCAATCGTGTCTCCAGAGGCACAGAATAACAATTTCACTTGGTGATGAAAAAGGGCAGACATGTACATAGCCTTGAATTTACTGGAAAAAGGACATCTCATGTTTCTATTGTTTATTAGGAGGTACAGCAATTTCATTTCAGTTACCAAAATCGTCTGGAAAGGCATGTGTGGGAGCGTGACTGAGACAGACAGCTCACCTCATTCTTCATGGGGACACTTGGTCTGCTGTGAGGACTTCCCAGGTAGAGGTTGCTGTGAAAAGAAGGTCCGAGGTTGCTTTAAGAAATGCTTTAATGAAAAACTCTGTTAATCAGAAACTCATTTTCATTGTGCAGAGCTCTCTGGTATGAGGTTGCTTGTGCTGCCCATTTAAATCTAGCATAGATGCCAGCACACTGCACCGTGCAATGAAGGTATGTCCTGAATTCTTCTGTGCTATTCTTTACTCTGCACAAGGGGATCTCTGACACATCACTGGCTTCTTAAACTTGAGTATCCTAACAGTCCAGAATTCCAAGGGTAATGCTAAATAAATACCTGTAATGCAGGAGGAAGATGGTGAGTTAAGTAGTTCACAGTTATATACTGGGACCCTTTTTCCTTCACTCCAGTTTACCAGTGTGATTGAAGCGAAGGGCAAACACTTCTTCTTTTAGGAGGAACAGATTTAAGTTGAACTGTGTATCAACACAAATTGGCTTCAAAGGGAAATAGCTAGTCTCAGTTAAAATAGACATAACACTCATAAGCCATTACAAAGAATGCTTAGAATGACTAATTTTTAAAGAGGAATTTAATCCTATTTAAAATCCATTGGTACCATCCAGACTTTCTTATTTTGGTACTGTTTAAAATGTATTGGTTTATCACAATTCTTCCATTGAATCCAGGAGTTTTGCCATGTTGCTTGTTGATCTTTCAGTGATGTTTTTTTCTATTCTCTAGTTTTTCACCTGGACTTTGAGTTTGAAAGGAAAGACAGTGTCTTAAGCATGGATGAACAAATTATTCACTATGATCAAGCTGGCATGTGAATTTATAACCTAGAATTGCTGGAGGGAACTGTGTGTATGTTCCCATCCTCTAGCTAATATGAAGTAATCTTGTGCTCACAGTTATTTCATGGTAACTTGCTCAGATGCCCACATCCTCAGTCCTTCCCCAAGTGCTTTGGAGCAATAATTTAGCAATTAGCATGCCTGTCTGCAGTCATCATGCACAGCGTGATTTTTCCAATTAACTGTGTTTCAGAATTAGTATTTGAAATCTAATGCAGAGGTGAGATGCTATTGTTCTGAACTGAAGGAGGAAGGAGATGGTTCTTTAGTCAGCTTTGTTAGTATAAAACAAATGCATTGCCTGGGTTACTGATGTCTCTTACAAGCTAGCACTTACAAGTCTGTTTCTAACTGTCCGGTCAGTAAAGTCCCTCAAAAATCACAGTAGGGTTGGAGATCCCTTTTAAGGGAGAATTTGATCACTTAGAAACAATGAAATTTTGTGTCTCTACTAACAGGCCTGTGTCTTACCAGGCCTAAACCTGGTAAAACTCACAGACTTTCTCCTCAGCACTCAAACCTTGCATTATAACACAGGGATTATGTGAACATGGAGCAGCAGGCGTCTGTTAGAGGAAGCCCTCAAATCTGGTGGTAAGTGTAAAAAGCAGAGGGAAGTGAGGACCAGGTTGTTCTACTGAAATATAATCAATTTTGTTCACATAGAGCTTATTCTCAGCCACTGTTCCCATTTGCCACTGTATGTTCAGAACAGTTCTATTAATTGGAGTCAGCAATGGTGGTTTGTTGGGGGCTTGTAGTGTTTTCAGTTTGGTTTTTTTGTTTGTTTTATTTTTTGAGTTTTTGTTTTGTTTGTTTTGTGGTTGTTATTGGTTTTTTTGCTTTTTGGTTTTTTGTTTTGTTTTGTTTGGGTTGGTTGTTTTTTTGTCTTGTTTTTGTGGTTTTTTTTTTAAGTGCCAGCTTGTGAAAATTAAATTGAGTACCGGATAGTCAAAGGGAAAAACAATCTCCCTGCTCTCCCTGTGGGCACAGTGTTACCTGCAGATCTGAGACCCGCAACGTGACAAGGTCAGTGTTCACCAGTGGGGGGAGTTCGCCGCTGGCTCTGCAGGCTGCCCTTCTGCACGGGTTCCCGTTGAAATGTAGCCAGGCGGGGCTATCTAGTGTTACAGGATCATTTCTTATGATAAATCATAGGACTAAGAATAAGCTTTTGTTACTATTTAGCATATCTGAGCAGCCCCTTTTAAAATACTTTATCTTTTCTTTACAAAGGGAATGAGAGGTGAACTCTGCCCCAAAAAAGGTCTGGCTGATACTGGAGACAATCTCAATCAAATGGAAATTAAAAATTCGTAACAACTGAAATACATTTAATCCATGCTTATTGATAGTTTTTAAAATTTATTTGAAAAAGGGTCATATTTTCCTTTGTTATGTTAGAATCTAAGTATATGGGAAAAATATTTAAAAATGCACATTATTATTGGCTGAAAGCTGGGTAAGTCGTTGATTTCTGATATTGCCATACTTGTCACAAACTGGATCATCAGTTACTAACAGCGTGACAGATTGGCCGGAGGCTGGGCTTGGCAACGTGTCTTAAGAAAACACTTAACGGAAAGTGTCCTCTGCTCTTTGTTATGCTAATTACTGATATTGGGTTTTAGGGAGGGTCTCTCAGTACTAGAGAACGAACAAGTTGATGCCAAAACTGTAAAGCTGAAGATACCTTACGTTCAAGATATTCCTAATATCTCTAGGCTCCTGCCCTGATCACCTCCCTCCATTAACCTCAGTTCTTCCCTTCGCGTTCCTTAAGCATCCTCATCAAGCAAAAGACAACACATGCTGTGACTGATCTGCTGCTGTGCACATGCCTTTTTTTCTGGATGCAGGATGTGTAACAGATGAACTCACCAGCCTCTGCCCCTGCCCACTGAGGGACACTATTCTGTACCAAACATTTATGTGCACACACGTTTATTTTATGCCCTTTCCTATCAGTAACCCTATAAAATGCAGATATGGTTGCAAAAGCTTCATGTTTATTATATGGGATATAATTTAGAATGGATTATTTTATTTAAAAAATGTTAAATCAACAACAGACTGTTCTTTTGACAGCTGAATTGAAAAAACTCAGTTTCTTAGATGTTTTCCTGCTGCTCTAGCTTCCCCCGTGTTTTTGGATACCGCTGCAGCACCCAGAGTCCAGAGACTCTGATTTTCATAAGATTTGCAAGAATGTACTATCTTAAGACCCCTGTTCTGCCCTTAAGGTTAGTTAAAATTAGCTGATAAGTTCAGAAGAACAGCGCTGACAGGCAGATAGCCTATGTTTAATTTAATTATGAAGTGAGGCTAGAAGAGGCTCTAGAAGGGATCCTGCACTGTGCTGCTGTATTTGTGGTTGACTGCACAGATGTGACAGAAAGCAGCTTTCAGGCATCTTCAGCAAATGGATTTTCAATTACAGGGATGACAGGACCAGGGAAGTTGGTCCATGCCTCATCTAATGATGGATGGATGTGTTGTAAGTGGCGACTCAGTGTTGTTTTCTTCTTGCTTGATGTGCAGAGCTACACCTCCTGTGCAATATTCCAGCTCTGCTCTCAGCTTTCTCAGACCATTTGGCATTATCCGTAATTTCATTATGTTCAAATCACAGTTCTTACTGTCCTCAGTTGCAGTTATAAATGCTTGAGACTCTTGCATTTTAGACCCTGGGCCCCAGTTTGTCATGCAGGGGAAAAAAAAAATAAATAAAAAATCGGAAGTATTATGGCATTAACTGAATTGTGAAGCTGGGAAGGGAGCCAATTACAAATATTTGATTGCTTTAATGATAGGCAGTCCATTCTTCTCATTCTCTTCTTGCAACCTCCTGCCTGGATATCTTCCCAAGCAGAAGGAACTTGGTGGCCTGAGTCCTGGTGCCTCATGTCACTCCCCAGTAATTGACTACGAGGCTCCTGTGAGGGCAGCTTTGCTGTGTCTGGGCTCTAATTACACAGATAGTTCCGTGGTGTGGATCACACCTTCAGCAACTTTTATTTTAGGGATACAATGCTGTCCCGTTGTTATATAGAGGCCCATTCCTCTATTTTTCACTAGTAAGTTTCCAGACTTAATTGCTCTGCCATTTCTGTATTCCTGACTCTCAACCTATGCTGGAGAGGCCCTCCTTCTAGGACATTTCTTAGGAAATACCAAAAAAAGTACTGATTATTTTCCTTCATTAACAGCAGAGGCAGAAGTCTTATTTATAACATTCTTCACTCTATTTCAGTGGGATTTGCCTCTGAAGCACAAAAACATACACCCATGTAATAGAATAATTTCTCAGTACATGTGGACAGAGGACAAGATAACTGTTGAATTGTCTGATCTGAGGTAATGCCTATTTTCTTTATATTTAAATTTGAGATCTAATAATACCTCCAGGTATGATGTTTATGTACTTTTAAAAGATTAAATAGAAATGAAGAGGAAAAATTAAATAAGTAGTGTTCATGGATGTGTTGTGAAGGGCATCTAGCCTGGTATAGTGGGAGCTGTCTCTGCCCATAACAGGGAGGTTGGAACCTGGTGGTCTTTAAGGTCCCTTCCAACCTTAACCATTCTATTATTCTATGATTTAAGTTTGATGCAATGAGTCTGAGCCAGTTGCCCCGACATCTGAGCCCCTACACTACTGAAATTGACATGCACTTTGTTGACCAGTGGGGAAGGACACAGCATTCTTGACTTTTCCATTTCACAGCTAAGAATCAGGTATCTCATGTTATTCCCAGTCTTTGTAGTATTAAACTTCGTGTTCCACACACACTAAGCTCTTGTGGTGGTCTCTTAGAACAACTAGATTTCCAGCTCCCATCTCCACTCCTAAAGCTACCCTTCCCAATACTATTTTAGCTTGGTGATTCAGTATAAAAATAACCTTCTCCACTATGTCCCTGCCCCCCACCCTGAGCTACCTTTAGCCCTGGTCTGTTCCCTGATCCAGTTTGCCACACAGCTCCACAGAAATTACATTGACAAGATTATGGATAAATCATATAAATGAGCCAAGGGAAGATCTGTTTAAAATTAATATTTCTCCTGAAGCAGCCATTCCTGCAGGCTGCACAATGGTGGGAGACGTTCCATAAGGGGCACAATTCATTGATCAGTTTTTGTGATGACCTGCACACACCCCATTGTCCTCTGACACTGAAGTTCCAACTCTCACTGCCATTAATCTGATGACATAACATCTGAATGTAGGACAGTTGGGAGGCCTTGACTTACAACAACTTATGACATAAGCTGCCTACCTGAACTAAGAGAACGTAGAAAAAATTATTAGTGACATCGGAGCATTTGCAAGAAGAAAAATACCTGTGAAAAAAAGACATCCTGAATGTGACATGCAGGGCCAGTGACTGCCAGTGACTGTAAATGACTTGCTGATGCTTCTTCAGGAAGGGATGAGAAGACAGTGGGTTAAAACGTCTGGGTATCGTTTGTCTAAGCCACTGAAGTTAGTGCTAAAAGAGAAACAGGCAAATGTCGAGCCTTTTCCCTCCTGACACAAGCACAATACAGGTGAACAGTGACCTTCTCACCTTCATATCACAACCCCTGCATGACTTTTGCTACAGACTGTGGAATGATTTAGCTGACTCAACTGGGAGAAAATCTGGTGTCCTCAGTTGTTCAAGCTGTTCCTGTGTCGAATGTGATGTAGGAAACCGTATTGTCAAAGCATCAGGCATTTGCCTCCCAGGTGAAGCAAAACCAGAGGTAGCTTGCACAAACAGACCCAAATCTTTCTATTTCATGCACTAGATGCTAAGCATTTCTGAAATCTTACTGAAACAAAGCTAAAACCTGAAATTCACATTGACCATGTCTACGTTTGCAGAGTGCATTCTCTGTTTTTACCAGGCTAGAGCACCAGTGGTGCCTTTCCAGCTCTTTGGATGCTGTAGTTGCCTTTGATCCGTTGTACTGCTTTTGGGTTTGTGGGGTGTTTTGTGGCTTGTGGTAGAAGCCCAGAGTATATATTCCTGTGATCCCTTCTTGACACTTCTTGACAGAAGAAATCTTCAATGATTTGTTAAGCTAATGCTGCTGACTGCATCATGCTAAGGATGCCTCTACCTTGTCTTCAGTTTCAGTCACATGTATTTAGGAAAACAGCTGGCAGTTGGCAGACTGTGGTGTTATTCCTCCTGCCAGTGGGTTATGGACTCACACCAGAGATGGAGTTTGCTTCTAAACACTGTGCTTCCTAACCAACAGGGTTGGTCACGTCAATTTATCTAATCTCCCTTTTAACTGATGTATACTTTTAGACTCTGTAACATCTTGTGGTGACACAACTTAGTTGCACACACTTCTAGAGGAAAGCTGTATCACTGTCTGTCATCCACTTCTTGTTGTGCTAGACCAAACTAAAATTCATCACCCATCCGCCTGTCCCACGCAATCGCTCATGGCGGTTTCACAGACGAGCACTAAGCCAACGGACCCCGGGTGCCCAGGGCGCGGGACCCGCCATCCCTGCCCCACGGACACCGGGAGCCC
>NW_009953068.1:1948892-1963336 GCF_000747805.2 Chaetura pelagica
GGCCTCGCTGTCCGTCCGCGCACCTGGGGAGGTGCGGGGCCGCCCCTGCCCGCCCGCGGCCCGTTCCTCCCGGTGACTCCGAGTGTTTGTTTCGCCGCGCAAAGTGTCCTGTAAAGCTGCTCTTGACTTTCTCACCAGAGAAGTAATTTTTGTATTTATTTGAGCGCAGCTGTTCTTTGCTGTATTTGAAACTCTTGAGGTGCTTATCGAAGCCCTTTGTAGTCGCTTGTAATTGTTGACTTTTTTTTCCCCCTTTGGCTAAGTAAAGAAAAAATACTTAAATGGTGTTTCAGTAAGTTTGACTTCAAGCAATTGCCAATAGCCGTCCTTCATTCTCATTAACGGCTGTGGAGTTTGTTTGCTTGAGTTCCATATATGTACACACACATACACACTTAGATACATGAGATTTTAAAAGAGCTAACTGGTGGTGAGTAAACTCTTAAAACCACCGGTAAAGCTGTACAAGCACAAATACATTTACTACCAAAGTAACTTGTTTTCTTCTTTTCGAGCTGTGAATACTGGTCTCAAGTGCTTGTTATTTCAAAACTGTTTCAGCTGGGAGGATTTCTTACAGGAGTCCTCTTGCAGGCAGAAGACTTGTGAGGACAAGCTGCTGATGTAAGGGTTTTTAAATTTTATTTTCCAGAGAGAAGTGGCATGGACCAGTTAATTTTTATTTCTGATGTTTTGTAAAACGATGGTGCTAGTAAACAGACGTTGGTATTGGTTACATTTTTGGTGTGTTATCATGCAACGTGTGTCAGACTTAACTCTGTCTGTGGGACTAACAGAAGACTCAAGTTTCTTGTTGTGTTAGTGTTAAGAACAGAATAGAGGCCATTTACTGAGGTCATACTTTTCTTGAGATTGTGAGTGGAAGTGGAGAAAAAGCATACGGTTTTGTTAAGACTAAGATTTGCATAACTTGAAACAAATGTATTAAATAGACTTCTGTAGCCTTATTATGTATAAAATCAACTGTCTGCTTCCTGTTAATGCCTGAATAGACAGCCCTCCAAATAGGAAGGACTGGAGTGAAGGCCAGTTTATGTGGCAAATCTTTTACAGCCTTTTATATCTCAAAACCTGTTTTGCTTATTCATCTCTGCATGTACCAGGTAGCATACATCATGAATGGACTATAGTTTTTTCCTGAGCCATGTGTGCTGTTGGGTTTTTTTGTTGTTTTGTTGTTTTGTTTTGTTTTCAGAGAAGAAAGTATGGCAGACATTGCTCCAGAGCAGCTAGACTGAATTCCATCAGTCGTATTTTAACTGCTGAGATTTTAGATTACATACAGCATCTCTAGTTAGTCTCATGCTTTCTTCAGCTACTCCTGAGAGCAAGTTTTTCAGAAGCAAGATGTTTAAAGTTTTTCACAGTATTGTCTTTCCTCCCTCTCATTTTAGCTATTTATGTATTTATTTAGTATATTTGTATGTATGTATTTAGTGTATTTATGGAACTATGTGAATCTGTTGTTCTGGATAATTTAAAGCTTAGTGTGAGATTTAGAAGAGGACCATGAAGTTTAGTGCCACTAAGAACTTCAACTCGTGGTGCATCAGTCAGTGAAGCAAGCTGCAACCACTGTGTCAGTGCAAACAGCTCTTTCAAGATGCATTTTTCTTTAAAATGAAATTTTAGAAGCTCTTGAAAATCAGATTAAAAAGAATGGATCAAAGGAATTGTGTTTTGGGGACTACACAAAAACTTAGGTTTGTTTATGTTAATAGCATCAATTACTGACTGGTCTTGGAAGTGTGAACAACAACAAAAGCCACCTTAAGAAATAATGCACTTTCAGGTTTTGATAGGTCATACATTCACTCCTAAATTGGTTATTGGTCAGATTCCTATCCAGTAGTGGCATGCTATTGCATTGTTTCTCATGTTATTGTGAATAACCCTTATTAGGGTCAAGTGTCTTCCAGAATAACTCTTCAGAGAGATAAAACATTTGTATGTCTTCTTTCATGTGGCCAAAGTTTGTATTCAGCAAACTCATCTTTAGGTTGCAGTGTCAGCTGGTCCTTAAAGTGCTTGAAGGTCTAACCGCCTCAGTTGTATCTGGCATACTGGAACATTGTGTGTTTCTTGGTGCAATATCCTGGCTGTGACTATGTTTGAGTTTAGAAATGGAAAATGTCTGATTAGAGAGTGATTGTGGAAACAAGGCTTTGTTGAAACCTCTAAAATGTTATTTTGCTTGAATGTAGACTATGGCTGGTGAATGTCTTACAGTTGAAACTGGTGGCATTCAGACCAGAAGCTCAGATGTTCTGTGTCCAGCTAGATGCTACATAGTCACAGCATTACAGTGCTAGGAGAGTAAGTGTCACTGGTTTGATAGCATTGGCTTTTCTGCTCAGAGTGAGTTTACGTGTTTTAATTCTGCTTGCGTTTGGCAAGATTCTCTTCCAGTTGCTTATTCTGCTTGATAGTTTAGGTGTGGAGCAACAAATGCTGTCTTTCTTATAAAGTTGTGGTGGCGATAGTATTGGTCAGGTGAGGAGCTGGGAAAAGAGGGTTGAATTTAAGGTTTCTTTTAGACTGCATTAAAAAATCTGACATGTCAAAAACTTTAAATTATGCACATTCTTAATTGATAATTCTCTGCCGTAATCCTTCTTTTTGCTACTCCTGCCTTATATTACTGTATTCAGCAGTGTATCTAGGTGGGTTACCAATACATACAATTTTGAAGAGAAGCAGCAAGGAGGAGACATTTAGGAATATTAAGCCTTGTTTTTCTTGTGTGATATAAGCTTGAGTTTTTGTTGGTTTGTTTCTGCTTGGAAGCCTTAATGGGCTTCCCAATGGGGAATAATGAACTTTTTGTTGATTGAACTGGATATATACAGTTGTTGAACTGGCATGATGTATAGATTACATTATAATTTCCAGTGGTATATATATTTTTTGTGCTCAAAGGGTTAGCAGTGTGGGCATGACAAGGATAGCTTAGTGCTTTAGTCTCCAGGAAGAAAACGTAAGTGGGACACTTCCCAGCTCCTTGCTTGTCGGTTCCTGGTAGCTGTGCTACTGCCCATCTTCTTCCCTTGCAGAAGATGAGGAGGCTTAGGGCTGGAGTGCAAGACCGTGTGCCTGTGTGTTCCTTCTGTCTCCCTCCCACCCCTTACTTGTTGAATAGCTTTCAACCTTTCCTTTGTTTTTTCAAAATGCAGAAATTTCTAAAAACCATGACCTTCTGTCAGGTGGGCTTTGCACTCTGAAGCATTGGCAGAGTCTGTAATGGTGTTGAGAGCAGTGAATTGCAACAACTCTGCAGGTATCTAGATGCCTGGCAAAGATGGCTGAGGCTGAGTCAAGGGAATGTGTGTGTCCTTTGAGAATGGAAAACAAAAAAGAGTATTTTCGTGGTTCTTTTTTTGTGTGTTGTGAACAGGTAGGTTAAGTTTCTTCTTGCTTGAGTTGAGTGCCTGAAGGCCATTTAAATCAAGAAAGTGGAATTATTTGTGGCTTTGAGTCACTGTCTTGTTGGATGTTTTCTTTGCTAGTTTGCTCTTAGAATATGAAGACACCTGTGACTGGGTTTGTGTTATTTTCCATACCTTAATTGTAAAGCTGTGGCTTACAGTAATGATCCTGAGGCCATCAGGGATAATAGATTTCTCTGGTAAAACTGAGTTCCTAGTAGCAGTTTTTGGGGCTCCAGGTTTGCTTCGTCATCGTGTTCCTGGAGTGGAGTAACTTGTAGTTGAGCTGTCATGGGACATGACAAGTGTCATGCTGGCATTTTAATTCTGACAGAACATGAAGAGCTGACACCCTGTGGGTGCTGAGAATGGGATGAGGAGAAGAGTTGCTCAGTATTTGCAGTGTTTCTCTGTATCTCTTCTGTCTTGTGTGGGAAGTGGGACTGGGTTATAGGTTTTGTCCTCTCTGATCTTCAGTCTTTGGATGCTATGAACAGCTCACAGCTGGTAAATGTTGAGGCAAGCGTCCTGCTTGTGCCTCTCATCAGAACTTGTCAGAGCTGTGAGGCCCATCGCCATTCTGAAGGCCTGCTGAAAATTAAGAAGCTTGTGTTCCACATATTACAAGACTGAGTAGTAGATGGAAGAGATTTAATTGCCCCTGTCTTAAAAATAAACAATTTGAGTTGTCACAGTTGTTATTTTTGGTTTAATTAAAAAAAAATATTTAGTTATTTTCATAAAAGCAAGTCACTGGTGGCTCCATTTTGGTTAACAGCATCAGGTATGTGTCTAGTTATGTAGTCAGAGCAGTAAGTTCTCTGCTGCATTTTTATGTATCAGAAACTTTGTCTAGTGTAAGCTTCTGCCTTTTTTTCCCTGTTTATCATTGTGTTAAGACTTGATTATCCAGCTGGTAGGGAATAAGGCTCTTCTATACTACGGCCTTCGTATTTGCATGAATTAGCAAAATACAAATTTTAGTTGTGCATTTTCTGAAATCTCTGTTTTTTAAAGCATGTTTTGAAACTTGAACTGGAGGTTTCAATTTGTTCTGTGAGTTACCAGGGCTTCTCAACCCTCTGTTGTGGGAGAGAGTTGATAGGTGAAAAAAAGATGAAAAATGCAGGTTTAGTTTTGTGGATAACAGAGTCCTCTTCTGTACTTTCTGCAGGATGCTGTGTCTGATCTGAGCTTGACTGGGGCTTATTCTTCAGTAGTTTCTGACAGGAAGATGAAGACTGCCCTTGCCCAGAGTTACCTGGTTTATTTCAGGACTGTGGCCCCCTACTCTGTGGTGACTGGTTGAGTTTTTCATGCAGTGGGAAGGAGGTGTTTTCCTGGGAGTGCTATAGGTGATTACAGGTCTGAGCCTTCTACAGGAGAAGGCCAAGATGATAAAGGAAATGTAAATCACAATTAAAATAAGAGATTTTTCAAGTAAAGGCTTCCACAGTTACTGTACCTGGACTGTTGTTGCAGGTATGTAATGCACAAGTAGCTTGCTCGCAGTAGAGATGTTTTCCTGGGCTTGATCTTGGGTCGGATTAATCTGTTTCACAGTTTCCATCCGTCCCTCTGTTTCTCCCCTCCTCTTTTTTTATTTTGCCAGGCATGCTTTAGTCCATGGTGTACTGGGGGGCAGGGTGGTACAAGGGGAGGGTGGAAGACAGCTGGTGAAAGTGTTGTCATTCACCCTATCGTTCTGTGTTGTTGGTTGGGATGGTGGGCACTGTGGCCACACGTGAGCTTCAGTCACATCACTGCTGCTCTGCTTCACAAGGTGCCTGTTCTGCTGCCTCCTGAATGCTGGCTGTGGTGTGGTGTCTCGTGCTGCTGTAGTGCCCTGCTTTGAGAATCCTGTACTTTGCCATCCTGTAAGGTACACCACATCACTGTCAGAGAATTTAAGAGGGGTAGGGGGGTTGGTGTCAGAGATGGTGAAAGGGGCATCTGGCTGCTTAAACCGTCTGCAAGAACGTCCTTCTCTCTCCTTTCATTGGATAGTTTCATTCAGTCTTTTGTATCTTCTAGAAAAAGAAACACCTTATGAAAATAGCTAATATAAACACAAAATTAAAATAGGATTTGAAAGACTAGTAAATTATATTTACCTAGCTAAAAATGTTGGACTTCCAAGTTTTAGACTATTATAATACATTATCCTGTATTAATGGCGACTTAAGCTCACCTGTGCAAACTGTTTCTAAGCTAGTCTAAGGCAATAATAATATCTATCCATAACTTCAGGGGAGAGGGATGTTCAGAAGCTAAGGTGCCAAATTCAGTGACGAGGTACTGTTTTTGGAGGAAGCTCAAGTGTCTGTTGTATTTGCACACAGTTGCAGCAATACCAGAATCCTACCAGAGCACACAGGACTGAGGCAGTCCCTTGAGGAGAAGGTGGGGGGCACAGTGTGAGAAAATGAGGTAAAAAGATATCTAAGTATGGAGAAGAAGAACAAAAAATGCTGATATGACCTATTTGGAAGAATAAGAATAAAGTAGGTTAAGAAAGTCAATAGAAGCAGAAAGCTTACAGCACTAGGTCTTGTAGTCAGGCTAACCAGTGCAATTTCTGTGCAATTCCAAATAAAGATGGAGAATTTAGTGTAATGAGAAAAGGTAGTTTGTGGGAGTTCAGGTAACTTTTCTGTGTAGTCCATGAGTTTAGTTAAACCTCCACAGAGATGTTTAAGGTTTGTACTGTTGAAAACCTTGCCCTTGCTGGAAGGAAGCTGACCATTTCCTTGTCCATCTGTGCTTGTTTGGGAGGTGGGACTAGGAAAAAAATCCCACAGAGGGGCAGCCCTCGAAAATTGTTAAACATGGAGCCGTTTAGTGAACTTTTTTCATTTATATATATTTATGTTGAGACTGGATCTATGTGACTATAGTGGTTTAGATGTAACTACAGCCTGCTTCATAGTGTTGCTGGCACTGGTGGCCAGCTGTGCCCTGCTCTGCCCGAGCACTCCTGGGACAGGGTAGCTGTTCAATTGCTTTGCCTAGTGAAGGGCTTCTGAAATTGCTCCAGGTAGAGGATGTAGAGGTCATGATTTGGTGTGGCATAACTTGGTGAGAAAGAAATGCAGGCAGTTTTGTTGCAAGCAGATCTTATAGGAAAGTCTTGAGTAGTTGTATAAAACCATTGATTAGCATACATAGTAATTTTCTTCCAGTTTATACCATCTTGTGGTGGAGCGTGTATTTAAAAATGCTCCCTTTTTTATTACAGTCTTCTAGTCCTTGTTTTGGAATTTCAAAGCGAGGCCCTTCTGGACCAAAATAACTTTTATAAACATAGTTTTTTTTAAAGTGTGAATGCTTTCAAGAGGCCAGCATCTTGCTAGTTAAGAAAAGGTAAGATCTGGAGGCAGTAATCTACTGTATGTTCTACCCAGTTAGTAACTGGCATATGTATTTGCATTAATACAATTAGTACAGTAGAAGTGCTCAATTTAGGAAGTGTTAGATAGTAACTTGTACATACTCTCTCTTCTTTTGGGCATGTGCACTTCAGTATTCAAATGTGGTCAGACCAGAGCTTGTGGTGCTCACATATGAAAACAGAATGAATGCAAGTTGAATGCTTGGCCTTATTTCTCATGTTTCCTGGCTTAAAGAGAGAGCCTTTCACATTAAAGGCGATTGGCAAAGGAAAAAGAGATTGTTTTTAAACAGAGACATGTTTTGAATTTGTTAAAACAACAACAGAAAAGTAATGTAAAAAAATATTTTTTTCTACATTTTTCTTGACTACTTGACACTTGTACCAGAAGTGACCTAGGGGATCGTTATCTTGCAGATGCCTAGCAGAGACTGCCAAAACTTGCACTTTACTGCACTTTACTGCACTTACGCCGTTGGTGGGGCTATGCTTGTGTTAGGATTGAGTAGCTGTGCTCAGGAAAATAGGGTTCTGGTGGCTTAGGGTGTCCTCTTCATGGTGACGAATTGCTTTCATTCATTTTTTTTAAATTTCCTTTTCATGCTGCTTTAAAAGGCTTTTGTTGTTGCACTTGGCTTTAAGATGAAAAGCCAGTTTACAAAGGTTGATTAGGTGCCTGTTATGTTCCAGACACAAGTACACCCTTAAATATGTAGCTTAATGTATGCAGACTCTCTGGGCTTTCCAGACCCATGTGACTCTCCGCATTAGTGTAAGGAGTTTAGTTGTTTTCTAAAGCTGCTGGCCAGCTTAAGCTTCAGTTGATTTTCTTGAGCTTAAGCTGTTTTATTATTTTGCATCATTTTTAGTAGTAAAGCAAACTGAAGAATCAGTAAGGAGGTGACTGGCCTGACAAAGAACTAAGGTGCATATTTTAGAGTCTGCAGTCATGGTTTAAGGACAACTGTTTAATTAGTTGTACAGGCATGCATTTTGCAAGTACGTGCCTCCTACTGTGAATTTATTGCATGTGCTTGGTAAGCAACTTTCAAACGCTTCTGATTGTAGTGTTTGAAAAATTGCTTTTAATTCAGGAAAGACCCTAGTTTGTGCCAAGATCTGTTTTCCACTTTGAGGCTTTTGATGCTTGCCTGCTTAAAAAAAAAAAACCACAATAAAAAGTGTATTAAGTGTGGGTAGGAAAAATCCTTCTCCTGTGTTTCTCCCTTTATCCATTCTCCCCCTGCCCCAAGCAGAAGAGTCTCTAACCAAACTTTCCATTGAATTCACCTTTGGAACCAAAAGTTTATAGCCTTAAAGAAAAGTAGATTTGAAAGGCTGACTGAATTGTAGAAGGAATTCTGCTCATGTTGGTAAGTTGGTTCTGAAGCTCTAGTTCATGGAGGAGAACCTCTTTTAAAGGCTGTGATTATTTTATTTATTTATTTATTCCCTTGCAGGGGCTGCCCTTGAAGATTTATAGGCTTTACTTTGTTTGGGACTGCCTAAATGGGGGCACTCACATTAAACCTTTATAGGTTTTATCTTATTAACACCAATAACATTATCTGTATCTCACAGATAAAATACCAATATTATGTAGTATTCCAGTTTTGTGCACTAATGCTGTCCTTGCTGCCCTGAAGTTTTACCTGTCCTTGCTGGCTTTGGAGATAAGGGTAGAGCTTAGGACAAGCTGTGTAGCAGTTTTGTCCTTTTCTCAGGCAGATGGAGATTCTGTTGATGCAGTTTCTAAAGGGTGCGTGTACTGTAACAGGAAAATGTATTGGTTCCCATTGCAGTGTTGTATTTTACAAGGGTCCAGCATGCCTTCTCATATTTGTTTTGTATTTATTTAGAAGCCCTCTAGAGCAGATACAGTCTTGTATGCTTTGAGGATGAAGGAAATATTAACACTTTATGGTCTGAATGCCAAACTGGCAGATGTCCTGAATGACGTAGCAAGGCTGGAAGCAAGAAATGAACTCATGAAACAGAGCCAGGAGATGCTACTGAGTTCAGTGTTTAATGGGAGCCAAGGGCTGGAGACAGTTTGCTCAGAGGCATGGTATCCCCAGTCTGCTAGCTGGCAGGGTTTTGCCTGTTTTAAAGATATTATCTTTTGCATCCCCCAAACTGTGTCTGTGGAAAACACATTGCAGAGTGGTTAATGCAAAAGAACTCCCCAGATGTGATCTTATTCAAGTTTTTTGCTATTTTATTTGAGAAAGCTGTACTGCTAGAGTTCCTTCTGTCACCACCACATTTATAACTTTCAGTGATAATCTTTGTAGGTTTTGATACTGGGAATTTACAGAGATTTTTATGTAGTGAACTAACCTGGTTCCAGTTGCAGACTGGGATAAATTTCTCAACCATGTGTAGTTTGTTTATATTGGTTGCCATTGGGAGCTGAATCTCCTCAAGTAACAGAAGTCAAAGTGATCTGGTCTCCTTTTCTCTACCTCTGTTTATCTTCAGGCAACCGTGAGCAGATTAAGAAGATCTGAAATCTCTTGGGACAGCTTTACTATTAAACATAGATCCCTGATGTAGGGTGTTCAGCCAAAGTGTATGAACGTGGTGTGTATGTGATGTTTGCAGTATGATTAAAGTTACACCAAGATGAAACCAACAGCATCTCTCTTTCTGAAGATTGTGTAAGCAGTTGTTTCAAGGGCTTGGGTAGGAATGATCCTAGTGCCTGGATATGTCCCAGCTGTGAAAGTAGTATGGGAAGAAATTACTATCCTTGTTAGTAAAAGAGCTGAAGTGTCATGAAAGAGTTAAGCTCTAATTAGCTCATTTGTAAGGTATTCAGTATCCTCATTAAAGTCAACTGCTGGATCACTTTTTTCCCCCCCCTTCTTATGGTGAATAAAATTTCTTGAAGAGCTGAGCCTCTGCCTCTCAGATCAGAGGCTCACATGTTGAAGCTGGCAGTGCTAGAGGCTAGTTCCTATCTGTGTGACAGCATTTTTAATTTAACAGGACCGGCTTTGATGTTCTCAAATATTTATAGGCAGCTTCAGATCACTCCAGTATGTATTCTTTTTAACTGGAGCAGAAGTTACTCCTCACACAAGAAAGTTTTTTTCCCTGTTTACTCTTGGGTTCCTTTTGGATTTGCAGTTGAGTGGTTTTATGTTACAAAAATACTGCTTAAATACTTACTTGCAGGAGGAACCACTTGATTCCTTTTGAGTTTCTGCAGCTTGGGGATGGTCCAGTTACTGCATCTTAGCTCCTTGTTTGAGCCTCACTGCAGACACTTAAGTTGTAGAAGAGGCAGATGCAGTGAATCATGGAATGATAGACTGCCTGGTTGGAAGGGATCTCAGGGATCATCTGGTCCAGCCTTTCTATGTAATAGTACAGTTTGTATGAAATGGCTCAGCACCCTGTCAAGCTGAGACTTAAAACCGTCCAATGTGTCCCACTTCCTTTGGGAGACTGTTCCAATGTTTGACTGTCTTCATGGTGAAAAATGTACCTCTTGTGTTCAATTGGAATCTCCCCAGGATCAGCTTGTGCCCATTGTCTCTTGTCTTTTCCACATGACTCCTTGTAAATAGGGAGTCTTCATCTTCTTGGCAGCCACCTTTGAGTACTGGAACATGGTAATGAAGTCTCCCCTGAGTGTTCTTTTCTCAAGGCTGAACAAACCCAGTTTTCTCTGCCTCTCCTCATATATCAGGTCTTCCAGTCCTCAGATCATCAATAGAATGAAACAGAATTTGAGTGAAGTGCAGTTATCATGAAGCCTTCTCCCACTGTCTCTGGGAGCTCAGGTGGGTGAGGCCTGAGGTCCACCCAGGTCAGAGCTTTTGTGGCCGCCTAAGGAAGGTGCAGAAATGTGTCTCAGGCACCCTAGAGAAATAGCAGGTTATGGTCATGGTGTGTGGTTTAAAGAGGAACTGAAAACTTGAGATCAGACATTCTGGGGGAGCTGATAAGAAATTGTGGAAAAAAATTTTAGTTGGAATTTGCCAATTCATTAAAGTGAATTGTTCCACTTAGATGGTTGGACTTGCATAAAACTCGGGCAGGAGTATTAGAATAGGTATCTGAGCGGTCAGCGATCAGTGATTCTCTTAACCCCACCCTGGCTTCCTTTCCCTCAGCAGCTTGCCAGGCACCTCTGGCCCAGGTCTGGGCCATCTCAGAGCTGACACCCTGTCTCCTTCCAAAATCAGATGTAGGAGGTTTTGCCACTTCAAAGTCACTAGTTTTGTGTCTTAGAAGGGCATAGTTGTGGTTGGAATCTTCGCCTTGATTGGAAGTGTGTGTGTTAAATAGATGTTTCCGGAGGCTGGCTTTTGTGATAGACTTTGATTTTCCTCCTTTCTCTGCCATGTTTCTCTTTGCTTTAACCTCTCCATTCTCTGTTGTGATCTTGGCTGCACTACCTTATCGCTGATGTTCCATCCCAGAGAATCCTTGTCCTGGCCATCTGGGAAAGCAAACCTGGGTGTTTTTTTTCCTGAAACTTTTCTTTGCGGATGCTGATAGTTCAGGCAGATTTCTGTATCCTGCTCTGCTGTGCTTAGTTTTTGTTGTGATGTTCTGTGATACATGATGATCTCCTAACTGGAATTCTCTTCTCCTAGTCTTATTTGGAACTCCGTTATGAAAGTAGCAGATTTTTCTTGTATAAATTTAAATGGTTTGACTTTGCAAAAAATTGTCTTTCAGTGATATAATTTGTTTTAATGCATGGCCTACAGTGGAACACGTTTGTGGATTTAGACATTCCATCTATAGATGCACTTCTTTGTTGGTACAGCCTTTTCTAGTTTAGCAAGTGAAATCAATTATGTCACTGCCTACATAGCTGAACAGTGCCAGTGCTTGATTGTCTATTTGTTGTACATAGTTTGCTCAAAGAGCAAGGCTTGTCTTGCTACAGGAATTCAGCAGGGAAATAGAGATCTGTAGCTTAGTAATGTTGTGGTGAGAGTTTCTAAAATATACTAGTAAACAGAACTTCGCTAACATACGGAAGTAGGAAAGGATCTTGATACTGCTTTTTCAGAAGAAAAGAAAATTCTGCCTGTGATATCTAGCTGTCATTTTTTTCACAGTTAATTTTAGGTGAAGAACTATTTAGAAAGTGAAGCAGCAGTGTGGTGTCTTCAGGAATTTGATGTTCATATGCATTTTGCTAATGCTGATGTGAAGTCTTTGTCTCAACTATGGGACTCTTGGAGTGCAGTTTCAGTGCTTGCATCTAGAGGTGGGTGGATGTTATTGTGTATTAATTTTTTTTTTAATTCCCTCCTCCAAATAGTTGTTACCTAAGGTAGTTTTTCTTCTCCCTACATACCCTGCAGTATCCTCATGAGACAGGAAAATTTATGAAGTACAGGAATACTCAATGCTTCTGTCTCAGGTAAGGATTTATCCATCAATCAACAGTTTAGATTTTGTTTGATTTTGGTAGAGCTGTAGTAGAAAGCTGGTCCTAATGATCTAAGATGGTGCTTTACTAAATTTCCTTCTGTCCCACCTCTGACATGTGGAACTATTGCTAGTCCAAAAAAGCTACAGAAAGCTAAAGAAACAAAATACAAGGCACGTGTGAGATTTTTGACCAGCTCTGCTGAGGAGTAGAGAGGAGATGGAAATTCCCCACAGTGTTTAAGTTTTTTTGAGGCTTTACCATTCATGTAGAATTCACGTCTTACTTTGAGTTTAGATTCCGTAACTTCTGAAAACATTTTGGGATGTTTGCACAACCTGAATAGGAAATATGTCAGCAAAAACACTTAAGATTTAAGAACTAACTCAAAACTTTTAAGTTAGGAGTGAACTGCAAGTAGTACCAAGGTTGTAGCTCAAACAGGAATGTCATTGCAATCTGAAGTTGAACTTCTGAAAACCTTAGTGAACACAAAGTTCACAAGTGTTGTAATTTGAGAACTGGTGTATACCTACCTCTTCAAGGCTGTGAATAGAGTTTCCTTTGAAATAAGGTCCTGCAGGAGTTTTGAAGTATGCCCCTTCCCATTCCAAACCAGTCAGTGCTGAAGTTTCGGTTAAAAACAGTAGACAGAAAGGAGAAGGTCATTTTTCTCCTTATTACTGCTTAACGTTGAAGTTATTGACAATCAATATCCAATACTAAGATGAAACTGCAAGTCAAATTAAAAAGAAATAAAATTACTTATTTTTTTACTTTGTAAAGCAAGGTTTTTAAATTTCTATAATTTCTTTACTGTTGCTGCTTACAGATCAGTTTTACAGGCCTGGTGGCTGCTGTTGATGTGACCCTTCACTTAGCAGCTGCTTGTACTTCGCAGGCTTTCCCATGGATAAACTGTTGTGTTATAACCAGCTCTATCAGTGTGAGCTGCTCTCCACTACGGTGTGGTCCCTGAACAGGGAAGTTAGCATGTCACATGTTCAGTTGCAAAGTAAAATGTTTTGAAGCTGCTGGATTTTTTTTTTTCCCCCGTAGTATTTACTTGGTTACTTGAGCTCACATCTCTGGAAAGGGCTTAGGGAGTGTAAAACGTGATGTTGAGGCAGTAGCTCTGGTAGCCCTGACATGGCTGTTGCAGATGGGTGAGCGCCCTTTCGTCCAGGCTGTGTCCCCTGTGTGTGGTTGTGCCTCAGCATGTGATGGTGAATGCTCTGGAGCTGCCTCAGAGGTCTCTTGCCCTCCTTCAGGTGTGCTGATCCCTCCTTGCTGGCTGAGCGATCTTGCCTGAAGTCTTTGAAACCAAAAGGAAAGTTGCTGAATGTTGTTTAGGGCTTCTGACCAGTGACATCCCATGAGGAGTGAAGGAATGAGTAGAATGAGGAGTTGGAATGAGTAGTTTTTCTGTGTAGAAAACCTGTGTTTCCTTTCTCCTTTCCTTACCTTTTTGAAAGTGGTTAGAAATAGAATCCAGTGTTCAACGGTTGGTGGATGGTCTCAAATGAACTTAGGCACTAACAGGATGCTCTGCAGAGGAGTCTTGTGATTGTGCCCGTATTGTCTCAGAGTGCACCTTTTGTTGTCCAGTGTTATGTTGGGGAACAATAGTTTTCATGCTGGTAGCAGAGACCTTGGTCCCATCAGTATCCGTATTTAGTTACTGGCATAAATGAGAATTTTGTGCTCTTACAGTTTCCAAATCTGTTTCTCTAGTGAATATATTTTTCAGTGACTCTTAGTGGTCTGACATATGCAAGGATTAGCTGGAGCCATTGTGGTTGAGTCTACAGATTTGTAGTCTTCTTCCTCTCAGGTTACTCATGTGGTTGTACCTTTTAAGTGAACTGAGTGCTGTTCTGCCTTATTTTAGGTAAGGCAAATGGACTTTGGAAAACAATTCTACTTTGGAAGGGGTTAATTCCATCTGATGAAAGCTATGGAGCATCTCCTATGATTAGAGAAATGGTAGTTTGGAAAGCATCATGTGTACATATATAAAAAATGAGTTTTGATTTTTTTTCTGTTGGACTTCAAACTTATTAAACTTTAAACTGTTTTGAAGTATGATTATATGGGGCTTTGACTTACGTGATAGAGCTGTGTTTTCTGACCCAGTGCGTTTGGTCAGCTCTACTTAGACGATTTTCTTATTATTTAATGTGATTTTATGTTCACATAAAAAAAT
>NW_009953068.1:1963379-2010575 GCF_000747805.2 Chaetura pelagica
CAAACGTTGCTGCCTTGGTGTTTTCTAACTTCTTGCCTTAGATTTTGGTTGTTGATGTTTTTTTAATGTACAGATTCCCTAACATTTTTTCTAGTGAGGGTATGGGCTCCAGTGTGTCAATCTTAAGCATATCTACAGTAGGACCCCTTTTATTAATTGGTTTTTATATATCCTTTTTAAGTAATCCAGAAGCTGCAGGTTCATACCTTCCCTTGAAGATGTTCTGTGCCACCTGTGTGAGGAGGGACATCACCAATATCTATTTCTGAGTCAGGCTATGATTTTAGAAATGCTTGTGCCAGCACCGCCGTGTCCGGTTGTGGCCCTGTGCGGATGCAAAACTAGACTATTTTGACATGTTGTGGGTCAGGACTGATGGTGTGTATATCCTAGTATTCTCAAACACTTTAAAAGTAGGTTCTGCAAACACTGTTTCCATCTCTCATTGTGCTTTTGCCTTAGGAGAAATTAGCAGACAGTGGCATACATCTAATTCAGTTCTATTGCAAAGAGAATTTTTGCAAATCAAATACAGATTCTTCTCAATCCTTACCTTGCAGTTGGTGTCTTGGACTTGGTGAAGTTAGGAAAGTATTTGCTTAATATGTAAGCGATACCACATAGTGTTGCTGGTAAAGATACTGCTAGTGAATAACCTTCTGGATAAATGTGTCAGCATAGGTTGCACTGCCTAGAAAGAGGAATTATATTTTTTAGCAGTTGTACTGTCCAAGTGCTGCTGAATTTTGGAATCTTGTTTTTATAAACCTATTCCAGATAAAATGGACACCTTAGTCTTCAAAACAGAGCACACAAACCAATGCATCTGTTCTGGAGGTTAATGCCAAGCATATTCATAAGGCAGCAGAATTCTGACCTAGGTTAGGAGTAG
This sequence comes from Chaetura pelagica, assembly GCF_000747805.2. Taxonomy (NCBI): domain Eukaryota; kingdom Metazoa; phylum Chordata; class Aves; order Apodiformes; family Apodidae; genus Chaetura; species Chaetura pelagica. The sequence goes on from NW_009953068.1 coordinate 1,964,272, forward strand.
TTCAGTTAAAAAAGCAGTAGGAGTCCTGAGTATCTGTCAAGGAAAGGTTATGGGGCAGGGAATTTCACTGTTTTGTAGAATTCTTGCCAGAAAGAAAATAATGAAAGATGCTTGGAAGAATAGAGAGAAATTGAATAAGCCTTGAAAGAGAGCCATCCTAAAGCAATTGCTGGGTGTCTAACAAACTGTAAAAGCTGGACAGCTGGAGAATACCCTTTAGCACTTTTTCTCCCTTCAGAGGCGTGGTATTTATGGCTACCCAGCTTCAAGGAATGGTTCATGAACTGTATGATAGAGGAATTTAGTCTTTGTATCAATACAGTAATGTGGCACTTCCTTGTCCAAGTGTAGTGCTCCATTTCTCAGAACAGAATAGTGTTTCTTTGTCTGGAGGAGAACCTGCAAGTGAATTCACAGATTTTTACTGTTTGTGTTCTATGGAATTAACACAACAAACTGTGCCTCCTGGAGGAGGAGTTGGTTTTATTTACCTTTTCAAACTGAAACTGCTGCTAACATAGAAACATATATTTAGAAATAAAATAACTTATATTTGCATTTAAAATAGTTATTTTTAAACAATTGCATACATTTTCACCGCTTCTTGTTCAACTTCTTCTTAAGAATACAGAATACCTTTATGAGCGTATAGTAATTTTGAAAGCAATTATGAATGTGCCATTTGACTGGGACTTCATGAATGCCTGTGGTTTTGTTTTGGTTTTTTTGCAGTCCAGTTAGAAACCTGTCGGTGAATTGTCCTTGCACATGCTGAGGGAAGTCTGTTAACAGTGAATGAGGTAAATTATTGGAGGGATGAACAAAGAGTTAGAATAAAACATATACTGATTTGCTACAGGTAAGCATATGCTGCCTATCTGAAGCGCTATAAAGGATAGGTTTTAAATAATGAATGTTTTAGGAAAGTGTTTATAATAGGTAGTCTGATGTTGGCCTCTTCCTGTCTCTTTGTTAGCTGGTAGTGAATTGCATCTCTGATGATAAGATTCTAGCATCATTTTTCTATTACTGAGGCAGGTAGTGGGTGAATAAGCTTCATTCAAGCTGTATAAAACTTGGCAGCTAATCCTGGCAAAGCAGCAGTGCTCCCCTGCTGTCCTCCTGAGATCTAGATTGTTTGTCCAAGCCCGTGTTCCTGCTCTCTGGGGTGGAAGTGGCTGGGACTGCCTGGGGTAGTAGAGCCCTGGTGGATAAGGAGTGAATGATGTTAAATGAGGACCGGTGAGCAAAGGATAAAAACATCTAGGCTTGACCTCTCATTCCTTTCCTGGTGTTTTTTTCATGCCTTTGAATTTCTTGCCTTTTGATTTCCCACCTTTTGATTCCTTCTTGTTCCTGTGTGAATTCTCAGTGCATTACTGTGGAGCAAATTATGTTGGTAATAGAGAGCAGTTCTGTCTTCCTGTTTATGGTTCTCCCTGTCTGCTACCTGAGACAATATTCTGGTAAGGATGGGGCTTCAGGTGATAGTGGAACTTAATGGGTTTTTGCGCTGTGGTCTGTGAGAAATACATGCATGAGTAGCATCTTGGAGGTGACTGGGGGAAAATACAGTTTTGGGAAACTGAAGGATAATGAAGAACATACAGAAGGCCTGTAGGATTTCATGGCTGGATAGCACATGAATAAAAGTTTCTCTAGCTTTTCTAAAGCTCCTCAAGCTTTAAGGAGTCTTGCATTTTGCAGATTTTATGCACATGGAGAGAGACTAGTAAGAGATTATAATGGTGACATGTTTGCTGGGAGAGGACTGGAGCATGTTAAAAAGCTAGAGAAAGGCTGGGGGAAGCTTCGTGGGTGAGCAGTGCTTTGAAGTACTTGGCAGGGTGTGCAGTGCCAGGATTGCTGGAGTGGAACAGTTTTTTTTTGCAGAGGTGCTAAAGGTTGAGAAGGCAAATGATGCTCTCCCGCAGAATCCTAGAGCTGTATGTGCATCAAGAGATTATGTTAAACTTTTAGGAGAAGGGGTGAGCATGGAGTGAGAAAGGTCTGCCTAGAGGTCTGCCTTAGCTTTCGTGCTTCTGGTAGTGAAATGGGCCTGTAGTGAAATTTAGCAGGGTGGGTCTAAAATGGTGAGATTAAAGAGCAGTGTGACAGACCATGGAGCAAAGCAGTGAGTGGGAATGCAACACAGTGGATAAGAGGTGAGAGAGGGTTGAAAATAAAGAAAAACTGCAAAACCTGAAAATTGTCTGGGATGCTGAGGAAAGGGAGATGGGAAACTTGTAATAGTGATTAGTCTGTGGTGAAGAAGTGAGAGTAATGTGGTCTTCTGTCCTAGAACTATGCTGTGGTTTGTTCTGGGCTATGTTTGGTCCTCTGTGAGTCATGCCTAGGTAAGAGATGGGGCTGCTGCTGCCCATGAAAAGCTATCTAAACTTGCATGTACTGTTTCTGAAGTAGCTTCTCCACAGGGCAGCAAATGCTATTGGCATGTCCTCAAGCCTATCTTAATTTTTCATCTTTTCAAGCGGCTGTTAGGGTGTGTCTAAGTGAAAAACAGCAAGTTTGGTATGACAGCAGTATGCAGAATTAAATCCTGTCATGTGAGTGAAGAACATAACTTCCTAAATAAGGTTTCTGCTCATCTGTAAGTGGTGTGTTGTTTATTTAGATGGCAGGAGTACTCTACCCTTAGGCTACTTGTGATTGTGACATGGTGTGAAAATCAAGCCTATATTAATAAATCAAAACCCTTCCAAACAATTTGTCTTACCATCTGCACTGGTATGGAAGGCTGGAGAAGATGCAAACCTTACTTTCTTTTGTTGCCTTCAGTCCTAGTACCAATGTTTCACAGTTTTCACAGTAGAGCTTAACTGAGTTGTCTCTGGTTTATCTGTATGGGAAACCTGCTGTAGTGATTTGCCCAAAGCTGTTCTGGTAGTCTTTGGAGGAAAGAAGTAAAATGTTCACATCTCCTAACTGTCGAGTTTGTGCTGGCTCTGCAGACGCTGCCAGTGAGTGGTACAGCTGTTGCAGATTTTAGCCAGTAGTTGTGAAGTAATCCAGCACCTGGAACATTAACTATTTTGAGTTGGGATTCAAAAACCTGAGTAATGTAGAACTGGCTGATACCTCTGCATGTTGTGGTGTGAGTTGCCAACCGCCGTTGCAGAGAAGATCAACGATGGAGTTGTTTAGACAGCTGTGTGCTTCAGATGTATTGAGAATACTCTTTAGCCAATTTCAGATTTGCTTAGAATAAGGAGTTCTTATAGGCAGAAACTGATGCAAATGTGCTTAATCTTCTGCTTGGGAAGCAGGACAGTTTGGGATGTTGCTCAGAGTTCAGTGATATTGCAGATATTGCTGCTTGTACTTCTGGAGTGTGGGAAAGACAGTGATAACCCACAGGGAGGGAAGTCTGAAGACATCTGCTGAACTCCTAAGACACAAGGACCCCCACAGAGAGCAGTGCCAGAACATCTGTCTCCCTACATCAATTGCCTGAACTAGCTACTGAAGTGTTACGGAGACTAGCTCTGGACCCAGGGAAATTGCAAGAGGCAGCTCATGGACTGAATGTTAAAGATTCTGATAATTTTAGGAGCAGAGCTCCATAATTTGTTCCATTCAGCAAATGCAGGTGTGGGGCTATACCTCATTCCTTAATACACCCAAAATATGTGCATTTAACATACATACACCTCTTGTTTTTTGTTGCTTGTGCTTTCCACATGTGCACCCCTGACTTCCCTGATGATAGTTCTGTCCTGCTCTTACAGCTCTGGGACTATGCTCCAAGTAGGTGAGGCTGCTGAAAAGGAGGGGGAGGAAAAGAAATGCTAATGCCGCTGGACAGAAGGCAGTGTGGGAAGCTAACTGGCCTGCAGTTATTTACCCTGGCAAATTCTGAGTCCTTATTAAGACTGCAGTGGTGCATCACCAGGGCTTGTGCTGCTGCAAATGCTGTTTTTGTCACCCTTTGGAGGAAGGGTCCTGCCTGCACCATACCTGCAGCACTCTCTCAATGAACCCCTTTGCCATACTGCAGCTACAGGGGAATCATATGTGGTGTTAACAGAGCTTGTAGGTATTTGAAGTATTGGCTGAGGTGTATGAGAGAATAAACTTATTTCAGCAGTAAAACATCCAAACTAAAACTGCAGAGATATTTTGCAGTGTTGTAATGTAGATGAAGGCTTTGGTGGCATATCTACCCAGGTTTTTAGTGTTTTGAGTACAGATGTGCCTTAGTAAAGAAGATGCTGCTTTAGTTTGAGTGTAGCATTGTACAAATACAAAAGTCAGGTAAGCTCCAGTACAAAAAAAGTGTAGTTTATTCTGGAAAATATGGCATGGGCAGCCTCACTGTAAGCAAGAGTTTTGTGTGTAATAGACAACTTCTGTTATTTAATAACCAAGCCAAAAGAAGCTGATTCTGTAATTGAAATACCTGAGTGTATATGCTGATGTCAGACAAAATTAATTGGCTGGTTTGAGATCCAAGTTTACCCATCACCAGTTAACATTAAGACAAGTTCCTTCCCCTGGGTTTTTCTGTGTTGATGGAAGGCCAGTTACAAATGTTTGTATACAATTAGTTGTGAACCATCTTGGCCTAAACCAAGTTGAGACCCAAGGGAACATAGGAAGTGACAGGCAGTGGTCCCATTGTGTGCTCAAAGTGGTGGGGAAATAACTGCAGGGCATAGAAACTCAAACTTCAGGAGGAACCTCAGAATAAAAGATTTTACTGAACTCATTTCCCACTAAAATGAGCATCATTTAGTGTATTTCTCTACCTTTCAAGTTGTCTCCCAGCATAAAGACATCCAGGACCTATTCATATTTTCTGCAAAGAGTTATTTGAGCTTTCTTTTGTGAGGAAGCCTGTCCCTCAGCTTGCCACTAATGTGAGAATGAGTGGGAGGCCAAGGGGGGCAGTTAATTTACTGAAGCTGGCAGCAAAGTCCTAATTTTGTGGGATTTTTGAGGGTCTAGCTTAAAAAAGTATTTATATATTTATAGCTTACTCTACATTATTGAGAGAAATGGAGTCTTTCAGCCGTTTAAGCAAAACTGATGTGTTATGGAAAGTATTTGTGTGACTCCTGTAAATGTGTTTTAGAAGTTCTGTTTTTTCTTACCTCTCCATCCCCTTAAAAAAATGAGTAGAAATGGGAGCATGACTATTATGCCACTTTTCAGTTAAGTCATTAACACAACAAACAATTTTTAGGCTCCTAGTGATTTTAATTTCTTTTTCTTTACACACACATATCCCCTGCAAGGGCCATAGCATATTGGGTGCTTAAGGGTTAAATCATCTTGCTTTGGAAGCAGCTGGGCAGTTTACACTCCTTGCTGGGCTGTACAAAAATACTTTTCCTTTGAAGTACTGGGAGGAGCGGCTAAGGGTAAAACCTGGAATGGGGTTGGTGCTCACAGCTTGTCCTGGGCTTAGCTTGGAACAGGCAGCTGCCTGCAACTGCAGTGGGAGATGGTTTCTTTCACTCTCCTCTTCACTGTCTCAGCATGAAGGTTTTCTTTTTTAAAATTCTTCAAATGCTATTCAGTTCTTGGAAATTCTTGGATTGGGACAGGTTGCAAGAAATACAGACTTAAAATAACCTTTCCCACAAAGGCAGGCCAAATATAGGGGTCTTATTGGAAGTTCCTTGGCTGCTTCTGATTTGATCTGGCAGTGAAGTACACACTGCTGTGGTATGGGATGAGAAAGATTTGCCTTCACTGAGTGGGTGGGACAGAGGTCAAGCTCTTTTGAACAATGTCTGATCTAGAAAGAGCTTTCAGGAATCCTTTCTTACCCAGTTGCCTAGAACCTGCAAAATCTCAGACCTGATACACACCTTAGACATGTTGAACTCTCAGTTTAGCAGTAACACCTGCTTGGAGATGGCAGTGCTGGCACTTGCCTTGGATGGCTGAAACCAAATTGGAAGGCATGTTGTTTGTAAGAAAAGCCACCAGGTTGGTAGTGCTGTGCAAGGAATCCTTCTCTATTGTGCTGACCTGCTGCTTAACTGCTTGAGGCGGCTTCTTAAAAGCAAATCCCCCCCCAGATGGAACCTGCTTGCTGAGCCCCCCGCACTTGCCATTTCGTGCCACTGCCAGCAGTGGAACTAGACTGACTGAGGCTGTGCTTTGGTTTCCTTGGGTAATACTTTGCCTGTTGGTAATGGTTTCTTGACAATATTTGTGTGCATTTTTGGGAAGGTCTGAATCTGAGAGATACTGTTGTTGCCATTATATTGAAACTGGGAAGAGAAATTTGCTTTCAGCAATCAGTGCCACTGAAGGGACAAAGAAAAAAAAGCAGCTTTCTTGCCAGCTAATGAGGGTTAACATTAAAATCCCTGATTGTATCTAAACTGCCCTTAATAATCCTGTCCCCTCATCTTTAATCATTTAAGGATCCAAAACCCAGTCTTTGGTGGGATCTCCAGGTTTATTTCCTTGCTGCTCTGCCACTTGCTTCTTAGCTTTCTACCTCTGTCTTTTTTTTTAATACAAAGTGTCAAAACTTTAGTTGCTAAAAGGAGCAAACTTTTCCCTAGGGTTTCTGCTGTTGCATGTGTTATATAGAGGGTTCTGTCCTTGAAATACTGGCTTATTAATACCTGAAGTACCTTGCTTTCCCCTTTAACAATTGAAGTGCTAGGGAAAGTGAATAGTAATATAGGCCTAAGAATCTCCAAAAAGATTATCTGATTTAATCTCTGGGCTGGCACTGGAAATCTTCACTTACAATCTGTACCCAACACATTAATTTTGTAGAAAGTGAGGGTTAGTGCCATGGCAGAAATGAAAGTAGAAGGGCTCAACAGGATTTTTGGGATATTGTATTTTATTCTACTTTTTTCAAGAAGCTGCTACCTGTACATGTATGCTGTGTATGGCTTTGCAGATGCAGGAGTTACAGAAAATCTCCAGTCCACTTGCCACATTGAATGATTTGTCATCATTGACACACTGCAGCTTGATGCTGAAGATGTTTCCCACTTCTGTGTTACAAGAGACATAAGCTGATGGGCTGTCATATTATTATTAGTTATCCTGTACAAAATGGAGGTTAGAAAAACAAGAAGGTAGATCTGAGTGTTTAAGTTGTGTGGCTGGCATATAGTGAGTGACTTTCCTTTGCATAGCCGGGAGACTAACAACAAGTTACCACACTTAACTACTTTTTAATAGGAGAAAAAAATGTAGTCAGTCCAAATGTTGTTGTAGTGGCATTATGTGCATTGACTGTGTTTTTTTGTATCAGCTCTCTGGGGTCACAGAGGTGCACATGCTGTTTCAGCGTTAACAAAGCTGGTCTTGGACAGGAATGGGTGCTACTGCCTTTCCCCAACTGTGCAGGCAGAGCAGATATTATCGGTGCTGGCCCTGGGGCATAAAATAGAAAGATCAAAGCACATGGCAGCAGCACACAGAGGCTCTTCAAAGCCTGAGTAAAGCAGGATTGATAGAGAAAAGGAGAACTGCTGTTGCTGATGTAATCACAGCCTGTGAGACAGGTTGTTGTTTTTTTGGTGTTTTTTTTTTTCCTCTTAAGTTAAATGAAGACACAAAGACAGTCCTTGTTTGTTTAGAGAGGTGAAGAGTGTGCCACAGAGATAGAGTGGGGATACCCGAGTATATCAAAGGGTATTTGATGGAGAGCATGAAGGTGAAGCTTTCTGAAGTAACTGCAAACTTGCAGTTTTCTTTATTTTACTTTGCACAACTTCTGCATGTGTTATTCTCTCACTTGTGGTGTCCATGTGGGATGAAGTAGGAATAAGGCAAAGGAAGGAATGCTTGTTTTCAGGCTGCCTTCCTTATTAAAATGGAAACTATTTTCCTTTCTCTTGAGAACTCCAGTTTAAAATTTTCTGAGATTTGTATGAAGAGAAGTTGAGCACAGGCAGAGTGGAGTTAGAGGGGAAGTGATAAGCCTTATCGATTGTCAAGAAGTGCAGGCTTGTTCAGGCACAAGCTGTGAGTGGGAAAGAACCAGTTGTTCTCCCTGTTTGTGTGTGTGGAAAAGGGGAAAGAGAGGTGTGACTTTTCTGACACAGATGTGCAGGGACTGGAGTTTCCAATAGTCTCCTTTACAAACCTCACCTCTTTATATGCTGCAGCTGCAGAAGTGTATTTCTGAACCTCCAGTTTGATTATAAAGATGAGGAATAGAAAACAGCTTTTCTAAGGGAACCTTGTGAGATTGTGTAGCTATTGCAGCTTTTCTACCTAAAGGTGTATCTGTACAGTGTGTTGCAGATGGCCTGAGCTAGTACAGTCTGAATTCTAAAAACTATGTGACCTTGCGGGCATGATGCAAATCCTGAATGAATAAGGATTACCAGAGAGGCAAGATATATTAGTTACTGTAGTCGTACTGATTTTGTATGTGTTTGGAGCTCACACAGAACAAGCTCTTTCGCTTGGATGATGAGCAAAGTCTGCATGCATCTGCTCTTGGTGAAGACTTCGGGTATGTCTGTGTGACAGAGGCCCCAGTCCCATCCCTGCAGGAGGGAGAGCTGCACCCATTAGTCTCTGGGAAACTGTTAATTCTGAAACTGAAAAACAGCTTTGCTGTTCTGCATTGTTTCACTTACTGATTGTCTTAGAAGAAAGATCTAATGGGATTATCTCAGTCCCAAAATGTGTTTCAGGATGCCAGAAGCCACAGTGGTTATTTATATCCGGCAAAATCTCTAGCTTTCCTTCCCCCATAGCCATAAGACTTTACAGGGCCATTCAGATTAGTACCCAAAATTGTGGTACTCTGAAGGAAGAAAACCTATCATGAGGGAAAAGTGACTGCATATGTTGTTGACTTTCATCCTTCATTCCAAGGTTGAAGTTACATTTATACATTTAAGTTTATTACTTTAGTAAGAAGTCCCTGCTCAAAAAGGGATGTATCCTCTTTATTGTGGAGTATATGGGGTGATACTGTGTCATGTGTTGTCTCATGTGGAAATCTCTCCGTTTTGCTGGTCAGCATCAAAACTTCTTCCCTCCACCCCCGTAAATCTCTCTTCTGCCATGCTTCTTCCACAGATATGTATGATTTGATACTTGACACTAGTAGAAAGAGCTTCAGTACACTTGAAATACTCTGATTTTGGTTTCTTGTTACCAAAGCTCCAGGCATCAGAAAATTTGCACATCTTACAGAGTCCTGAGATAGGCTCTGACATGTAATTTTGTTACTGCTGCAGGCATTTTCCCCTTATGATACAGAGAGGCTAGAGAAAAATTCTGGGGTGGGAATTCCAGCAGTTAGCATGACTTTCTGGAAACTTATGCATCCACTTTAAAATACTTGCTTTCTGGGAATCACACTGAGATATGTGTGGGACAGACCATTCCAGTCTGTTGTGGTAGACAAGTTTCTCTACCCATAGATGAAGATGAACTGGGGGGTTTTGCCAACAGTAGTGCATTCCTGTTTTTTTTTTTTTTAAATGAAAAAGAGGTTTTAACTGTTTTCCTGTATGCTCTGCAGAATCTGTGGCCACTTCTGTCAGCAGCATCCATGGTCTCATGCAACCAAGTGAATTCACACAACTGCCATGTCAAGCTTACAAAAAAATTCACCTGTGCCTGTGACTCACTAGCAGAAGCCAGTAGCAGATATTTGTAATGTCAGATTAGTGCAAGCACACAGTGAAAATTCTGCAGTACCCGCTTCCATGCTCTACCAGTACATGGTTTAGGACTTCTATTGGCATCAACTAACACATGAGAACCCTTGATGGCTTTTTCATTCACATTTTTTTCCAGATTATTACTTTGCTTGCAGCTTGCACATCTGAATTTGAGACGTCACAAGGAAGATCTGTTTTGGTTTTGAGAGCCTTGTGAGGGTTGCTGCATATTGTGTCATTGTAGTTACCCTCCTTTTGGATGGCAAAGGAGTCATAGTTGGTGCATGTAGTGCAAAAGGTGTAGAAAAACAGTTGGTATGTCTCGTAGGTACCTAGTTAAATTGCTCACTAACAGGAATGGAGAGGAAACAAGTAATTTTTCTCATTCCCTTACTGTTCAGCATGAGTTCTGTAGTGTTGTTTGTTGTTTTTTTTTTTGAGCTGCAGGGGAAAAAACGTTGCCAGGAAGTAATTGTTCTTTCTGTCTTTCTAATTCTGTGCAGCAGCTGCCTGGTCTTTAGCTGCTATTAATGTTCAGAGCTCTTTGAACAAAGGAGTTAGGCTGATGTAACTTCTTCCTCTGTCAGACGTTCCCTCTGAAGCCATCTTTTGTCTCGATGGCCCTATTGTAACCATTCACACACTGATGAATGAACAGGAAGCTGGTGATGATAGTGAGCAGATGAGTTTGATCTTAAACAGGTTCTACTCAGGCTCCAGCTTGAGGGAGTTTATATGGGAGCCGGGCTGTACTGCTGTCACCTGGAATGTCTGATTTGTTCCTTCAAATTTTCTTTTGTTTAAGGAAGCTGGAAAACACAGTTAATGTAGGAGAAAATGTGCAAACTTTTTAAAATTGAACAACAGTATTGCATATACAAATTCTGTCTGTCACCTCTTCATGCAAAGATGTAAATTTACTTGAGCGGCTGTATTTTTATTTTGGACATCATGAGTTCTGTCATGTTTGATTAGAGGTGATGGTTTCATTTTTTGTCCTGTTTGTGACAAACCAAATTCCAAACCCTGAAGGTAGTGGGCAAGATACCATAGGATGCCTCAAATTACAGTGGTCGGTAGGGAGGAGGAGAGGGAGAACTTCTTGCTCCCCAGCCCTTCCTTCACGCACATGTTTTAAAACATAACTGCTTTAGTCTGAGGACAAAAGGCATCCTTAAATGATCAGCATTAGATGTGGTGGAGGTCTTGGCTGTTTTCTTCTGGACTGTCAGAGAATATCAAGAGGAGCCTAGCAGCTGAAGTACCAGCAAACATATCTACACAGCACACTATTAATTTCCAGCACAGCAAACTAGTTTATAAAGTTAGTTATGAAAAGCTGATGTGATCTTGCACAGAAAACTTTTGTTAATCTGGGTGAATGTATTAAACAGGAAGTCAAATGCTACTACTGGGCTGACGTCCCTCCAAGTAGAATGGCAGGAGTAAGGAGCTGACTCCTTAATGTTAAGATAACTTTACTCACTTTAGAATCCTAGGCCTGAAAATACTCCCTGTTCTGGGAGTAAGAAGCAGATTTGAAGTCAGTAATATGTTATTTCAGTTCTGTAGTAGCTGTGATTGTTTGAAGCACTGAATAAAAAAAGCAATGCTATCTTATGATACGAACTGCTAGAAAGAAGGTAGATGATCACAGAATCGTAGAAAGGTTTGGGTTGGAAGGGACTTTAATGATCATCTCTTGCAGGCAGGGACACCTGATCAGGTTGCTTAGAGCCCCATCCAGCTGGGCCTTGAACACTTCCAGGGATGGAGCTTCCGTGACCACCCTGGGTGACCTTTCCAGTGCCTTACCACCCTCATAATGAAGAATTTCCTCCTAATATCTAATCTAAATCTCCCCTCTTCCAAGTTTTAAACCATTGCCCCATGTCTTCTCACTACGTGCCTGTGCAAAAAGTTCTGCCCCAGCTTTCTAGAACTCCCTTCAGGTATTGGAAAGCTACTATAAGGTCACCTTGGAGACTCCTCTTCTGCAAGCTGAACAACCCCAACTTCTGAGACAGACTGATGGTAGATACTTTTGTCTGCTATTAGCTACCTGACAGAGGCCATACATGGTATGACAGTCACTGAAGCATCCTAACCACAGCTCTTCCAGCACAGCTAGATTTTTAGTGTCCTTTGGTGCTTGCAAGATATACTAGCTTTCTATAAATACAGAACTAATCTATTTTCAAAATCTGATAAAAGTGACTCTTACGTATTTTTAAAAATAAGAGCACCAATGTTATTTGAATATTACAGACAGAATTAGCAGCTCCCTAGCAGAGAGGCACAGAGATGTGTTTGTGAGAGCAGTGGTTCTTTTCACAATGTCCAGCCTTTTCACTTTTATTTTTGTGATCCAGCACAGATTCCATTGACCTTGTTTTTACTTTTGCATATGCCACATTTTCTGTAGACCATGCTCTGTGTTTATATCTGACACAATATGCCATGTGAGGACCTTGGTTAAAGGGATTCTCCCCAACAAGTAACAGCTGTATATGCAGCTGGATATGTCAGTGCTGGTCTTGGGAAGGATCTCGGTTAATTGTAATGCAAGCTGGAGCTGTGCAGCAGGAAGAACAAAGAGGAATCATAAAAGGCTTCTTGAAGTTATGGAGAAGATTTCATTTCCTTCCTAAAAATAAAATGTGTTCTGAAGTCCTTACCCTGGTAGAAGTAACACTGAAAATGTAATGGGAGTGTTGGAATGATTAGGAAAGGACCAGAGAGCAAAGCAGAAGACCTTGCGGCCACCATTGGGGTCTAAGAGCTTGAATGTTGAGTGCAGTTCAAGTCAGTGCATGAAAAAACTAGAAAGAGACTAGAACAGGTAGATCACAAGCTGTGCTTCAGCCTCATCATGTAATGGGCAGTCACTGAAAAGGGTTCAATTTTATCAGGTTGGATAAGAGACTGAGTAAAGTCTGAGGTAGAGGCAGTGACTAAGGAATGACTGTTGGCTATTCCTTGCAATGCAAGGACTATCAGAGCATGCTTTAAAGTTAGCCAAACTAAAACAGGTAGTTGTGTTACTTGCTTTAGGATGGTGTAAAAGCCGAAAGTGTGGGTGTCAGCCAAAAGGGATTAGGCAAAATTATGAACCATAGATGCATTGCTTAGTTATGAATGTTTTGAGTCCAGTCTCAGCTCTGGAAAGTCTTTTAATTGCTGATAACCTTAAATAAGAGGCTGTGTCAAAAGAAGGATCATTCTGTATTTGTTCTGATTTAACTGTTCTCCAAACTTCTGCACTTGGCTACTGCTGGAGATAGGATACTGTGCTGGTTGGATTTTTGGTCACACCCTGCGTGACTGTTTTTATGACTTGCCCAACACTGCATAGGAACTTGTGGCAGAAGAAGCAATCCAGTCTGTTGGGAAGCATTCAGCTGTTCTAACCACAACACTGTATTTTGTTTTCTCATAGTATCTCACATCATTCACTGCACTGTCCAGTTTTTCTAACATAGAATCATAGAATCCTAGGGGTTGGAAGGGACCTCGAAAGATCATCTAGTCCAACCCCCCTGCCAGAGCAGGGTCACCCAGAGCACATCACACAGGAGCGCATCCGGGGGGTTTGAATGTCTCCAGAGAAGGAGACTCCACAGCCTCCCTGGGCAGCCTGGCCCAGGGCTCTGTCACTCTCACAGTAAAAAAATTTTTTCAGATATTCACCTTGAACCTCCTGTGCTCCAATTTGCACCCATTACCCTTTGTCCTATCACTGGTCATCACTGAGAAAAGCCTAACTCCATCTCCCTGACACTCACCTCTTACATATTTGTAACCATGGATGAGGTCACCCCTCAGTCTCCTTTTCTCCAAGCTAAAGCGACCCAGCTCCCTCAGCCTTTCCTCATAAGGGAGATGTTCCACTCCATCATCTTTGTAGCTCTCCACTGGACTCTTTCAAGCAGATCCCTGTCCTTCTTGAACTGAGGGGCCCAGAACTGGACACAATACTCCAGATGTGGCCTCACCAAGGCAGAATAGAGGGGGAGGAGAACCTCTCTTGACCGACTAACCACACCCTTTCTAATGCACCCCAGGATGCCATTGGCCTTTTTTGCCACAAGGGCACATTGCTGGCTCATGGTCATCCTCCTGTCTACCAGGACCCCCAGGTCTCTTTCACCTACACTACTCTCCAGCAGGTCAGCCCCCAACCTGTACTGGGACATCGTGTTGTTCTTCCCCAAATGCAAAACTCTGCACTTCCCCTGGTTGAACTTCATCATGTTTCTCCCCGCCCAACTCTCCAGCCTGTCTTAAGTCTCTCTGAATGGCAGCACAGCCTTCTGGTGTGTCAGCCACTCCTCTACATGTGAGGGACATGTCCTGCAGATGGCACTTGCTTGTCCCACACTGTTGCACTCTTGTACACCATTAATTTCCCAATCAGTGAGGCATACCTCAGTGGTGAGGTGTGCCAACAGCAGATATGCAGCACTAAACCCAAGCCAACAAGCATTGCTTGACTTACTAGCATGGACTTTATGTCAGTACTACAGGAGTTGGTTTTCTTTAGTTTTTTAAAGAGAAGAAAAAAGTTGTGTGGGATAGAAGAGAGGAAGTGAAGGAGCAGTGTCATGGTTTAACCGTAGCTGGCACTGAAGCACCACTCAGTTGCTCTCTCTTCCCCAGGATGGGGCAGAGAACTGGAAGGGTAAAAGTGAGAAAACTCATGGGTTGAGGTAGCTACAGTTTAATAGGTAAGGCAAAAGCTGTGTGCATGAGCAAAGCAAGCAGTGCTCCCATCAGAAGGCCATCTCCAGGAAGCTGGTCTCCATCATGTGTAACAGATGAATGAAGAGAAATGCCATCACTCCCAACACTTCCTCTTCCTTCTTCTTCCCCCAGCTTTTATTGCTGAGCATGATGTCTTATGGTGTAGGGTGTCCCTTTGGCCAGTTGGAGTCAGCTGTCCCAGCTGTCCCCTCCAACTCCTTGTGCACCCCCAGCCTCCCTGCTGGCATGGTGGGAGAAGCAGAAAAGGCCTTGAAGCTGTATTGCTCAGCAATAACAAAAACATCCCTGTGTCATCAACATTGTTTTCAGCACAAATCCAAACCAACCCCGTATCAGGTACATTGAAGAAAGTTAACTCTGTCCCAGCCAAGACCAGCAGCACAGGTAGTCTGGAAGCAAGATGAGGCAATAGGTTAATGGCTGTAGGAAGTAGGAACCCAGAAAGAGGTGGGTAAGAAGGAGGAAAAATAGTTGTTGTGAGGAAAGCTGTTTTGTGCTGTAAAACAGTTCAGTTTTGCACTTCTGTATTGACAGTGAAGTTGAATTTTGCTCTTAAATCAGGGAATTAAAGTCTTTGTAATGAAAGAGGAGTGCATCACATCTGCAGAATTTCAGAAGCTTTCATTATTGTTAATTTGTCTTTAAATAGTATAAAATTAATCCTTCAGGTACCAAATGTTAAGTTTCTACAAATGCCTTCAAAAGATGCAGAAGAGCAAAGGACTTATAATTTCCTGAGTGCAGGATAGCAGGTTCAGGATGTCAAAGCATAGACTGTGAGCAGTTAGTGAAACTGTACATCAGTCAGCCTTTGTGCTGAAAAAGTGTTTTGTATAGTGCGGTGGACTGGGTTGTGGAGACTGGTTTATGTGAAGTTGGTTATTTGCTGTGCAAGAGAAAAGAAATTGGGGCTGAAAGGAGGAAGAAGAATTTCACAGTGTGTGAAATGGGAATATTTGCAGTAACTATTTCAGCAATGGGTTACATCAGAATTAAGAGCAGGTTTTTATTTTTAAGTAATTCTCCCCACTACAGAACATTCTTCAGCGGTGACTCAATGTGGAGCTAATCTCACTCAAAATGGTTGCCAGTTGCCACTTGGAACTATAGGACTGAAGCCACAGGCTGCCATCAGGTGGTTTTTTTTAAGAAGGGCATTTTTTCCCTCTGGATTTGAGTGTTTCCTCCCATCTGTTTACATAGAAGGTCTCAATATTCACTGAATTCTTGTAATAGAAGACTTTGAAGACAGTGTAGTTACTCATTATTTTATCTGAAATGGAGAACCCAGTGCACCAGGTATTTTATGGAAAGAGACCAACATTAAACCTTAATTCATTTTAGAGATATCAAACTCTGAAAAAAATATCCAGTATGTATGTTTTTGGACATGTCCTTGGTTTCAGTCTCTTAAAACTCTCTGGTGGTAAGGTAGACACTTATGTACTGAATTTGTGTCTGCTGACAACTGGCTTTCTTTTTGTAATCAGCAATGGAGTAATTTTTAATGAGGAGGGATGCAGGAGGGATCTAGAGGAGCCTTGGCAGGCTTGAGAAGTGGGCTCATGCAAACTGCATGAAGTTCAACCAGGCCAAGCGCAAGGTGCTGCACCTGGCTTGGGGCAGTCCCGAGCACCAATACAGGCTGGGTGGAGAATGGATCAAAGACAGTCCAGAGGAGAAAGACTTGGGGGTCACGGTGGATGAGAAGCTCAACATGACCTGCAGATGGGTACTTGCAGCCCAGAAAGCCAACTGTGTCCTGGGCTGCATCAAAAGAAGCATGATCAGCAGGTCAAGGGAGGTGATTCTGCCCTTTACACAGTATTTTAATCATATTAAAAAACTTCTGAGTCTTCTGAGGCACAGGCTGGAGGAATTTGTCAGCCAGAGATTGTATAGATTACAGAATATTGAAGGTCTTTATGTAAGTATTCAAAGATTAGTTTACATGCTAACCTAAGCAATAGGGTACATCTTTATGGTACGAACTATTGTGTTTCAGCTTTCAAAAACCTTTTTCCTACTGACTGTTCTTAGAACCAGAATCTGTGGTTGTTCATACGTTGGTTTCTAATTTTTTCTTCTAAAGCAGATGTTGCAAGTGGCAAGAAGTCTGTGTTCTTACCTTGTACCTTCCCTAAGAAAAATGATACGTGCTTTGTTTGGTAATGTATGGAGGCAGTTTTCATTTTGGGACAGTCTCCCAGGCTCCAACTGTGAAAATGTATTTGCATTTTCTGTGAGAAGTAATGAAACTACAGCTGACTGTGTTATCTGCTGTACCTTTTCCATCTCGGTTCTGTGTGTAGTCACTGAGGCAAAGTTTTAAAAATTTGGGACTGAGCAGAATGTGGATCCTTGGTGCTGTCTGCTGCTGCAGTGATTCTGCAGGATGTGTCTTGAGGAGTCTCAACAGTAATTAAAGTATCTGAAGTGCATAAATGTGTGGAGAGAAGGATTAAAATACCATAACGCTTCTGGTTTGTGCTTTCCATGTTGCAAAGTGCAGAGCGATCCGTTCTGTACTGCTGGCTGGAGCAGCTCCAGCGCTCTCCTCCATCTCTGAGTTTCAGTGCAGCCCCAGGGGAGGCTGCACCTCTGTGACTCTCACAGCTGCTGGACTTTGATGGGGACATGCCTGGCTCTTTCCTCTGGCCTCCCTTGGCAACCAGCCCTTTGAAGATGACCTCTTGCTGTTTGCCTGTTGTCTCTCTTGTGTCGGATTATAGATGAGAGGTTGGCATGAGTGGAGGGGGATGGGAGGGAGTGTTGTGCGTTTTAAGCCTCACTTCTTTCTTTCTCAATTTTTTTTTTTTTTGTGGCTTTTACCTCTCTTTATGGATAAAATGTCTTGCATATAGAAAATGGTTTCTGACAAATGCACAGTTTCTGCTTGGCATTTGTAGATTGGGCAAAGGAAGCTGGGTTAGTTTAGTAGTGAGGACATTGCATTCTTGTAGTAATCTACTCACATTAGTTCCCTTCCCCCATTCCCCTTTTAAGGACAATATTGTTCTTAGTTATAGGGCAGCCTTTCTCTGTATGCACGTTCTGTGTTCCTCTTCCCTCCCTCTGGTCCCACTGAATGCACCCTCTCAGAAGCAGCACAAAATGTATCACCTGGCTCATGAAGGTTGTGGTGTGGAACAGGCACTAAAGCCCAGGCTGCATTCTGTGCGGACACTGAGATCCAAGCAACAGGGCTTTGCCAGGTGCTGACAGAATCCTTCATGAGAGTCTTGTAGTGAAGCAGTAGCACTAGGGTAAAAGGTAACATATTATTAGGGATCAAATGAAGTATAGGAATAAATGTCCTGTTTTCAGTACAGGGAAGGGTGCACAGGTGAGGCATTTTAGTAGAGAACATTGTAGCTTATGGTGTTTATGCACAGAGATTCAAACTTCTCCTTTCTCACTTTTCTCAAAAAAAAAAATCACTTCGGTCTACATGTGTCAGCGCTCAGTCTTTTTGACATTTCTTCAAGCTTTATTAAAGTCTGGGTATGGTGGTGGCATTTGACAATAGCAGTTCATGTTGCTGTTGAATATTGATGAATAAGGTCAGGAGTTAGACATGTTATAGGGTATTTTACAGCAAAGATGAAGAAAATAACTTGGATGTGCCTATGTATGCATTTGGAATGCCTCAGTGCAGCATACCACCCAAAACTGGGAAAACGGTATGTGGGAGGTATCTGTGATTCCTGCATGCAGCTAGTTCATCCTTATCTGAAATGCTGCATTTTAATTGGATCTCCTAGTACTACCTTCAGAAGATAGTTAGCAAACCCCGTGTCTCTCCTCTCACTCCAGCAAAAAAAAGTAAATAAAGACATAAGCTAGTAAAGGTGATAGATTATTCCCTTGGAAATAAGAGACTTCGTGGGACAAGAGCAGGGAAATCCAGCATCAGTGTATCTTTTCAACACCTACCTTCTTCATGTAATTTGTTTATTTTTATAAAAACCTGAGCAAAAGTAGGCCGTGCAGGCTCTAACTATGCTTTCTTACTAAAATACAATCTGCAAATGAGTAGCTCTGAGATTTTTCACAGAGCTGTGTACCTTTATGAAGTAATACTGCCTTATCTTGTGCATGCACGTGTGCATTTTGTCTTGTAATTCCCTTCTAACAGTCTTGGAATTTTTCAACCCAGCAAATGAATTAATTTTCCAAGTGTGGATGGTGTGTGCTTTTGGCCAGGGAGTGCAAATGGAAATTTCTTTCAGAGTTCCTCATATGAACAGTTTCAATCAACTGAGGGGTTTTTTTGGCTGTTGGATCATTACATTCATTCTTTCTGGGCCCCAGACACTTCCTGGTGTTGAAGAAATAGACCCCATTATGTTGTACAGTGTTTGTCAGGGTCTCTCCATACTTCCTACTCCTTTTTTCTGCTAGAAAACTTACTTGGAAAGTATTTATAACTATATATGAGGCCTTTAATTTAAGATGAGGAGATTATGTGGCACTGACCTGATTCTTCCAGTTTTTAATCTCCACTTGAGTGCTATGGGAGAAATGTATTTGTTCATGAGATGTAATCCTATTTTTCCCAGCCTGTTAGGATTATGTCTAAAGTTCTGGCCATTAGTGCATTTTTGAGCCTCTCTTGTTCCACATAGGGCCAGAACTCTTGTTTTACTGTATAGGTACTGGCAGCCACCTTTTGCCAAAGCAATTGATGAAGTTATCATTTTACTCTGAATCTTCCCTCCAGTTTCCCCTGTTCTTAGTGGCATTGGGCCTGCATCCTTTGCCAACATCTTGCCACCTATTTAAAGAGGAAAAAACCACAACTATAAACATGACTTTGTACCCCTTTGCTCTGTAAATGCTGTGGTAGGAGAATTCAGCGTAATCAAAGCACATACATTCTTGAGAGAAGTAGTCTACCCTCAAACGTCTTGTGTATTCACTGTTCATGGAGTTTTGCTTGTGAGACCCTTTGAAGGAAGGAGAGGCCAGCTTGCTGTTTGAACTGGCTGGAAGCTTCCCTTGCAATCTTTGGAATGATGAGTGGCAGGTGGATCAGCTGCAGCATGGGCAGTACAGCTGATCTCTGCTGGAGCTGGGAAGCTGGTGCAGATGTGCCCAGCTCAGGGTTCTGCATGCAGCCACCACTGTGTGCTGTGGCTTTCACCTCTAGTATCTCTCTGACCGAGGGCAATCTTAGCAGGAGGATGTCTGAGATGTCAGGTATGTCCTTCATCTGGCAGTTTTTTGGATTTGAAGCTGGGCCACGGCCCAGGTGAATTGCTCACAAGTACTTCACGTTCTCTGTGAGTCACAGGTTGGGGCTGCCTGTGTCAGAGGAGTAGGGAAATGATGCTGCTTCTTGCTTCAGGTGACGAGTGTTCTGATCAGCTAGATCAGTGCCAAGGTCTGGTGCCCTATTTTACAAAACCTATTATACTGGTTGCTCTTCAAAGTTTACTGCTTTTTTGAGGGGGATCTGGTGGACTGAGTATAGTACTGGCCTGTTTGTGTTGTAGGATTTTACTGCTCTTTTCTGCATGATGTTCAACTGCATATCTGTTTTTACATTTAGTTACAGCATTGACTGGATTTCTCATCATTGCTTTTGGCATACTTCCTGAAGTAAAGTGGACTGTGAGAGGATTTCAGGAATGCTTGATGCTTTTGCTGTAGAGAAAGTTTGGTGGAAGCCACTTGAGGATTCCATGCTAACCGCTGGGTCAAACCACACGGTCACAACTGATAGCCAAGAAAAGCACACTGCTGAAATGCTCAGGTCCTATAATATTACACTCTGTGGTGATTTGGTGTTTGGCACAATGTTCTACTTCAAAATAAAAAAGAAATCTAAAAGTGAAAAACTGTTTTAATGGACTTTTGTACTTGTGCGGGAGGCAGAAGCTGCCTGGTCTGGAGGAGCACAGGGTGATGAGGAAATGCTGCCAGCTTCCAGCCTTTTTAAGAAGGCTGCATCTAGCATAGAAACCTTATGTTTTGGAAGGCTGCAGAGACAATAGCAACTGATAGTGTCATGTTAAAAACCATACTCTTTAGTTCTTGAAAGTTGTTGGCTTCTTTCCGATTTGTGCAGTGTTGTGTTGCTAATCTGTAGTGGCACATTCTACTAATGTCATTTTCAAACAGCATTAACATGGACAAATTACAGCTGGAGTTGTTGTTTTTTTTCTTCTGGTGGGGTCTTGGTAGTGCTGGGTTAGAATCTTGTAGTCAAGAATCTTAGATCATTTTTTTTGGCAACAGGTTGCTCTGCTGATACAGAAAAGTAAATGGAGATGGAAAAGTGAAATTCTTCATTTCACTATATTTGTAAGTAGTAGGAAAAAATACAGTCTTGTAGTGACGCAATTGTATCAAGTAGCTGTATTATGATGAAGATCAAGATCACTGCAGTGGTAACTACTAGTGGGACATCTCTGACAGCTGAGATGACTCCAGTCTGTCCTGGAGAATGAGTGCAAAGTAATTTTTGTAGTCCTTAAGAAGTAGTAGTATGTAAGAAAGTAGACATTCAGAGGAAGTGCAAAAATAAGTGTTGCTGACAGTACCTTCACTGTTTTGTAGCCTTCTGGGTATCTGATTATTTTAATATATAAGGACTACTGGAATACTTTGTACAACTAATCCAATCACTATGCTTACTACAGACCGTTAGCCAGCTCTCTTGCCTTTTTTCTAGAAAGATTTCATGCTCTGATGGAAACCTCCCTAGATTACTAGCTTTTTCCTCTCTACCCAGTGTCACTTGTTGGACTTGGCTCTGTTTCTGTCACAGTTGAATTTCTCCTCACATGAATGAAATGGAGACACTGTTTTTTCTTGAAGTAATGGCAGCATGTAGCAAAAGCTTTGCTAGGTTTGATCTTGTCACTGAAGAAGATTGAAGACAGAAGCAGTTCCGCTTGTGAACTCTACATTTTCTTCCTTTAGGTGCTTATCTTACAAGATTTGGGCTCCATTGGGTAAATTCCGAATTCTTGCATTCTTTCTATGTTCTGGTGATGGTGGAAAGTAGGCTTGAGAGACAATGGACAAGTTAAGTGTTTTTCAGTGGAATTAATGATGGGTAGTTCCATCTCAGAAGTATCAAAACTGTATTTCCTGCTGGGACAAAGCACAGTCTTCATTGCACAGGGCTGGGCTAGTTTCTAGGTTGTCTTGGTGCAAGGCAGTGCATGCAGTGAGCTGAGCTCTCATAACTGCTCTGACAGGAATTTTCCATTTTTCTCACTCAATATGAGCTAGGACTCAGTGGTGGTTTCTTTGTTTGTTTTGCCTTTGGTCAGTTGCCACTCAGGCATAGAAGAATCAATACCTCTGTTCTGTCCTGTACTGCTATAGTGAAAACATATCTCACTTAATGTCCTTTGCTTGTTTTCTAATGTTTTTTGAGTGGGAAACTGGTAACTTGCCACAAGTTCTTGCTTCCTTTCTTTCTTCAAACATCACTACTTGCGTGATATCCTAGAGATTCCTCATCTGAGGGCACGGAAAGATTCAGGTTAGAGCTAAGTACTAAACAAAAAATGTTATGTAAAACCAAGTCATGTGGGCAACCTCATTAAGAAGAAAGGTGTTCTTCAGAAGGGGTCAAGTTCTGTAGGAGTAGGAACAAGGACAAAGCAAATGTATTGTTGTAACTTAATTTGCTCAGACGGTTGTTTTTCATAGAGTTTCATAATGTCTCTATGTTTGGCAAGGCAGTATTTCACAGTATTTCTAAAGATGCTGTTACTGTTTTAGTGTTAAACCTTGCTTTTGGGCTGTCAGAAGCATTTTTGATGCTGATGAATATTGGCTGACAATGTGTAACACACCTCTAGTATATCCAAGCCTATAGATGGGGAAAATTTAGAGCAGAGATCAGTTGTTCTGTTACGTGTAGAAAGAAGCTGTCTTAGCAGTTACATCCAATACAGTAATTTGCTGTTGATCCTAAGAAGAGATTGTCACTTCAGTGAAAGGTAAAAAAAATCTCGATCAGAATCTTATAAAGAAATGTGAAATCCATCACTTTCATTTCAGGGTTCTTGTATGTGTCTTGTGGAAGTAGGTTTTGCAGATAACTGTCCAAGTGTGTTATTTCGGATCATTGTGAGAAGTGTATCAATACCAATGTGAATGAACCAACCCTACTCTTCCTCCAGCCTGCACCTGCCATACATGTCCACAGCTGTACAGAACTGGGCAGTTGGCTTGCAGTTCAGTTTGTGGTCCAAAATTGTCTAGCACCAGCCAGCCTGGAGGAAGGCACAGACACCAGATAGTGGCAGTTCTGTTCTCTGAGTTGTATGTCAAGTGGGATGTGTATATTGAAGCATTTTAGGTACCTGACAATAGCTTGCTGAGGTTGCAGCATGGCAAGTCTAGCTTTTGCAAATCATTACGACAGTGATTTGGAGGTTGGAAATTAAAATCAAAGAATGACACTTGAGTGTTTCCAGTGGGGAATGTTCCACCATTTCTCAGGGCAATTTGTTCCACTGTTTAGTTGTTCTTACAGTGAATAATTGTTTCCATATACCCAAACAGATTTTTTCCTGAAGTATCCTTGTGCCTGTTGCCTCTTGTCTGGTCATTATACAGCCTCATGAAAAGACTCCTTCTGTCTTCTCTGTAACTCTCTCTAATACTTGATTAGATCTTCCCTAGCCTTTACTTTTCTAGGCTGAATGAACAGAATTCTTTCAACCTTTTTCATTTGTCAAGTTCTTCAATTCTTTTTTTACCTTGGTGGCCTTTTGCTGGACCTTCTTCAACCAAAACTGAACATAGTATTTCAGGTGTAGTCTTAACAAGTGCCAAGTACAGTGGTATAATCCTATTCCTTGATCTGCTGGTTATACATGTGCTCCAGGTGCAGCCTGAGCTGTTGACTTGCGTTCGTCTTGCTGTCCCTCACAATTCCTGTGTCTTTCCAGCAGGGCTATATGCTGCAGCCAGTCAGACCACATGCAGCCTGTGCTGCTGCTCAGCATTACTGTGTCCCACATGTAGGACTTAAAATTATTTTCATTGAAGTGAATGGAATTATTGATGACCCAGGCTTCCAGCCTGCCACAGTGACTGTCTTATGGCTCTTCCTCCAAGTCTGTGGTCATCTGCAAACTTCACTGAGAGTGCACATCTTAGCAGCTTGTCAGCAAGGATATTTAAGGAGACTAATGTCAAACGCTTTGCTAAAAGGAAGGTAGAGGATATCCACTGCATTTTTTTCATGTTTAACCAAACAAAACCACCAATTTCTATTTAGCTGGAAAACTCAATTAAAAAATTAGAATTCCACACCCATATTCATGTTCTAGATACTGTTTTCTGAAAGTTCATGCTGGAAAAAATCTGTATTTCAGACAGCTGACCCTATTGGTGTTTATTGCACAAATGTCTCCCTGAGATGGAGAGTAAGAAAACCACTGCGTTGTGTGAGAATCAGGGTTAATTTACTTGTAAACCAGAGATGAGGATTTGATGGGCACTTGCATGAGGTCTGTTTCAGGGGGACCACCTGCCCCAGTGCCTGGTCTTTTGTCAGATGTAGGCACCTAATCAGCAGAAGTACCACCAGTGTTTTAAGCTTGGATTTTTACATTCAGTAGCTCATGTTGCACTTATCCATTGATATGTTTTAGAAAATTGCAGTATATTCTGTCTGGCATGACCAACTGAGACTTACTAACCCTGAGATGTAAGCCTGTGGGATGCAAGCAGAATACACTGACCACCTCTGGCTTGATGTGGTGGAGTGCTTTTGTGGACAGAAGGCTTTCTGTCAGTGCAGCCCATGTCTTACTGGCCTTGGGGTTGACTCTGGATTTTTCTGTATCTTAAATACATGTTTTTCAGAATTGTGTACCTCTTGGATTGACACTTCTGATATGCACTGCAAACATAACACTGTTATTTACTTGAGAACACAGACAAAAACCTGCCATGCCTGCCTTCTCATCTGCTCTTTTACAGTCTGAAGGACAGGGGTAGGTCCCCAGAGCACTTTGTTGTTATTTTGTGGTCTTAGGTGGTCTAAAATTTGTTCTGCCTTTGCTACTACAACAGTATATTTCATTCTTCTCTGCTCTTGCCATGGATATGAGCCATTAAAAAAATCTTTTGCCCTTTCTTCTCCTGTCTGGTTTATTTTCACTTCTGTGGGAAAACTGGTTATGTATGTGTGAAGTGATGGTAATTGCCCAGGGAATGGGATGCGGGTGCTCAGGGTAATGTCAGTTCCTCACCAATCCCTGCCCATGCAGCAACGTAATTTCTGGTTACTGTACCAAGGGCATGAGGTTTTATTATACCTCAGTTATCCAGATCTTTCTGTCAAATACATAGCTAAGCAAAGGGGAAATTTTGTATTTAAAAATGTGCTGATACCTCCGAGACAAGAGCAAACCTTAAAAGAGTAGGGATACTTACCAGTGTGGGATGTAATTTCAGTTTGGACAGGCAATATAGAGTCTGGTTCTCCTAGGATATACTTCAGAATTTTCTAGCACATATTCCTTCATGGCCACAAGGAAGTCATACCTCATTTTTTTTTTTTTAAAAGGATGCCTTCGCACCCCTGGCCTTTGTTTTGTGAACTGGGAACTGTGTGTAATGCTTCTCTGCATTAAGGATCCCTTTGGGATCCTTATAGTGTGAGTTGAAAAAAAACCATATCAACAGCCCTATGAATGAACTAGTGCTGAAGGTGGCTTCCCAGCCATGGGAGTCTCAATATGAAGCATGAATGGAATACTGCTGATTATGATGTGAAGCTAGAGAGATCTGTGGGTGGAAGCTTCATGCACAGCCTGGTGCACCACGAACGTGATCAGCGGTACTGGTCAGAAGGGTTACAGTGGTGCTGGGTGCGCTCAGGGAGAAGAAAGTTTCAGAAGGTAAGATGGAAATTGATGAGTTGATGTATAAAGAGATGTGCATTCCCCACAGAAACTAGTTTGAGTGGAGGTTTGGATGAATTGCATTAAAACCTCAAACCTGAACAATGTGAACAGATGAGAGTGCCCGGAGGGATGAAGGGTCCTGTCACAGAGTCCACAAGGAGCCCAGAAAAAGGTGCTGCAGGGGGGGACAAAAGTCACACTCCTAAGTTCTGGCTGTGATAACATTAGTAAATTGGTAGGTTGTACAACCTGCCGTTGACTTCATAATGCCGTTTATTAAAAGACCTAACACTGGGTATTTGGATTTGAGGTCCCTTGATGTGTTAATGGTTACGACAGAGCTGGTGACTATTGTGTCTGACTTAACCCTTATCTGAGTATTTGTGTTGGTCCTATAGATCTTCAGATTTACTAGGACAAATAGCCTAGGAACAGTTTGGCTTTGTAATGTTTTTAATTGAACAGTGGAATGTTTTTGTCAATTGTCCCTTCCTGAAACATACACACTTTGAGGGAGTACTGCTGGCATAGTGTAATTTGTTTCATTAATCACCCTGGTGAGTTTTCAGTGTGATGCAACAAAATCTTCAGGAGTTTGTTGCCTGCAGATGCACCTGGTAAGTTCTCTACATTTGCCAGTAGAGAGCCTGTGGTACCCTATTAGTTTTGCTTACTGCTTACACTGAGCTTTGCATTTGGGTTTGAGGATTCTTTCGTGTCAGGTCATTTTGCCGTTGTGTGGTGGTTTAATTTTGGTCTTCTCCCTTCTTCAGTCTTCTGTGCACTGGTAGGATATCTAAGGATAGACATTCTGTGTTGAAAATGGAATCCACTTGCTGTGGTCACATTTGTCCTTACACAGCAATGGCAGCAGCCAGGTTGGCTGTGTTGGAGGAAGATTCTTCAGTGACAGCTGTTTGGTTTTGTTTGCTAGTCCAAGCACAGCTTCTAGTAACTAGCTCATATCACAACCTTGCTATGGTTTGTCAGTAAAAGTGAGTGTTCTAAGTAGGTTCGATTCATGAGTGTGGACAAGAATTTGAAAATTGCTTTCCCTGAGGGTGAATGCAAATGTGTGAAAGGCATGAGTCCTGTACTGAGGAAATTAGTTCCTGCTTAATTTTTTCCCTTTGTTGACAGACTTGCCAGGGATTCCTATTTTAGGTTCTTGCATCAGGATAGAGTGTAGAAATATAGTTCTTTGGACTGTGTTCAAGAAACAGGGGCTATTGGTATTTGGAAAAGGACTTTCAGAATGCCATATAGTGGTCATAAAATTCTAAGTGGAAGTCACCTCTTGACAGAAAAATAACTGATGTTTCTTAGATCTCAGACTGCTCTTCATCTTACCAGTTCTCCATTTCAGCTTCATATTCCATGTTAAAGCTGATGTCTTCTGCTGCTTTTCAATGAGATACCTCATTTAGTTACACATACTGGTCTTGGGTTTAGTGTGAGTTCCAGAATTCAGTCTCTGGGTTTCAAGCTTAGTGCCTGGTGCCTATTGCATGCTACCCGTACCTCAGATGATAGCTAATGTTGCCATCCGTGTTTTGCCTCCAGCAGCTGTAAGCACTGGCTGCTCTCTGAACCTCTCTTAATGCATGCAGTTTCTCAGAGTCTCTCTTTCTTCAGTGTTCTAGTAAAGGTTTTCTAGTATCTATTCTTAGATCTTAATTCCATTGGAAGCCATTATCTGAAATGAAAGGCACATCTTGTGTATTGGGAAAGTGATGTGGTTCTATCAGTTTGACCTGTCAATTTGATAATAGGAATAAGGACTTATTTTCTTTTAGAACTGTCATGGACACAATAGAAAGTCTGCCTCAACATGTTCCCTCCCGGTTATGTTTCCCCATCCTCCTTTCTGACTAGTTCTCATGTTTGTTTCTTCTGGCCCTGCCTGTGATTACAGGACAGAGAATTTATTCTGGACAGTTACACGCTTTCCATGGGGGTCTGACCATGAAGCTCACGTGAGCCCTATAAATACTAGTTTGCTGCTAACTATTTTAGAGTGTTAAATCCTTTGCCTTGTTGCCCTTTCCCTCCCAAAATGCATCAAGTTAATATTCGTATCATGGTTGAAAAGTTTTTTTCTTTCTATTTAGTAAAGTCAAAAATTATAAGGAGTTGTTAGCTGTGGTGCCCCAAAGGCCTAGCAAAGCTTTTTGTTTCAGTGATTTGTCAGTTCTTGATTGAAGTGTAGAGGCCATTTGAATTTTGAGGGCTCTGCTGCTCCCAGGCCTATGATTTTTGTCGACTAAACTTTGCTTAGGTCCTTTTCCAGGCTACCTAGTTTTTTTGAAGAAGATAGAAGTGTTCCAAAAGGGAGATTTGACTTTGCTAAATGCCTGGGAGCTCTTTGCCCCATAGAATACATGCTCTGTCTGTGAAGGTGAGAAGCTCAAGCTAAGATACCGAGTGCTTGTCTGGTGTAAATTCCTGACTGTCTTGAAAAGCCTATTCCTAGGCCTTTAATATTCCATGTTGCAAAAATGTAAATGTCTTCAGAACTGTGTGTAGTTATAGCTTTTTTTTTTTTGCCTCTGAATAGGAAGGCTGTCTTCTCAGATGTTTTGGTTTGCTGTTGGAGACAGGGTGTCAGCTAATACTGTGTTTGAGAAGGGGATGAAGTCACCAATTTCTTCTTGAAGTTAAGGAAGCACAGGCTTCTTCTAAGGAAGAGAAGAGGCTCTTTCAACTCCTGATTTCCAGGCATATAACTGCAGAATGTGCTTGGTGACTATGATCTAAAGGGCTATTCACACTTGGAAGCTGTTATGAAGTAACAGTATTCTGAATCACAGAATGATAGACTACCTGGTTGGAAGGGACCTGAAGGATTGTCTGGTCCAACCTTTCTAGGTACCACCAATAGCTTATATGAGATGTCTCAGCACCCTATCAAGCTGAGACTTTAAACTGTCCCATGTGTGCCACTTCCCTTGGGAGACTGTTCCAGTGTTTGACTGTCCTCATGGTGAAAAATGTACCTCTTGTGTTCAATTGGAATCTCCCCAGGATCAACTTGTGCCCATTGTCTCTTGTCTTTTCCACATGACTCCTTGTAAATAGGGAGTCTCCATCTTCTTGGCAGCCACCTTTGAGTACTGGAACATGGTAATGAAGTCTCCCCTGAGTGTTCTTTTCTCAAGGCTGAACAAACCCAGTTTTCTCTGCCTCTCCTCATATATCAGGTCCTCCAGTCCTCTGATCATCTGTGTGGCCCTTCTCTGGATCCTCTCCAGCCTGTGAGGAAAGTGGCTATGGAAATAATTTTCTGTTCCTTCTGGCATTATTCCAAGATATTTTCTGGACTCAAGTGGGTAGAGACAGCAGTTTTTGTATGGTTGGGGAAAAATGATCAACTTTGATCTCGTAACAATGTATAGAAAGCTCCTGAGCTGTTCATGTGGTGGTTTGTAACACTATAATGCCTTATCCTGGCAGACATAAAAAAAAGAGACAAAAGGGTGGAGGTTTTCTTTTAATCATCAGGACTTTTTTTGAGGTGATAGAGTTACAGAGTGAAATGTTCCTCTTCTGTTGGTTTTCTGTCTGTCCGTTCTGTAACACTAACCCACTGAAAATTTGTGTGGCTCTTTTTGAAGTTATTTTAAATCCTCAGTAATGTATACAGATTTTGTATACAAAAAAGGTGCTTGGATAAAAGCACCTGAGTCGTGGTTTCAGTTTTGCCCTTTCAGGCATGTGGAAAGTGCCTCGGCACATTTCAAGGATTTTGTACTAGAAACTTCTTAGGTATGGGTTATGGTTTCAAAGCTCAATTGATACTGTGTATGTCAAGGGAATGGTCTGTGTTTCTTTAGATATTTAATATAGATTAAAGCTTCTTGTTTACTTAAAGGATCCTGTGAACTCCTTTTGGGGTTAATTATGTTGGAATATATGTCCTGGCAATTTTGGAGAGAGCACTCTGCCCGACTCCCTTCCCTGTTTTTCTGACTGTGCTGAATAGCTTGTCCACCAGATGCTGAGTGTAAGGAGTGGCGGCAGGGATAGTGCCTGTTCCAAGCTTTTTAAATAGAGTAAGCTGAACTGCATGTGAGGCTGTAGAGAGCTCAGTAGTGTGTAACATAGTAACTTGTAGCAACAAAAAAGAGCAAGGATGAATTAAGAGTTGGGCAGAGGATTCCACTCTGCCTAGTACTGCAGTGTCCTGTTTTCTCAAAATACAGGTGGATTCATTATTGATCTTGATAAATAATGAGTGGTAGGAAGATCTCTGTATTGTGTCAGATCACTGTCATGTTGCCCATATTTTTCAGTAATCACTCAAGGTACTCATAAAGGGAGGGCCCCACAAGATAATACAAATAGCTCTCCTTGTATTGAATAAAGGAAAAGTTTAAGGAAAGGCACGAAGCTGGGTGAAGTACAGGCTTTTTTTGCAGAGAACTCTTTCCACGTGTGTTAAGGCCTGGGCAACTCTTATGCAAGGGTCTGTGGAAGGTGCAAAATTTTAGTTGAGGTAAAAAAAGAACAAGGAGAACATAATAAATACTGTACAAAGTTAAAAGTTTCACAAGCTAGTTTATACACAAATATGAGTGGATGAAGGATAGCAAACGTGGAAATGACAAAGTTTAAGAAATTGATGCATAGGAAGCTACTCACCATAATAAAATTAGAGTAGCTACATAGTATTGGGAGGAGGAGACTGAATACCTGAAATATATATTGTTGCCTTGTCTAAGAACTGTAAATATCAAAAAGGAGACTGAAGTTTCTCGCTTTGTGATGGTTCCCTTTCATTTGAGTTCAGAAAAAGAGAGACTATTCCACAATAGTTAGGAAGTTTCTTATACCTCACATTGAACTACATGCTGGGTATGTTCCAAGAATGACACACTGTTAATGTAGTGCAAATGCTTTTAAAAAAGTGATAATGCCTCTCAAACATTGGTTTGGATCTTATGACATGTAAAGCTTTTATGAGGCACTACCCAAAATAGTTTATATTATTTCTGTCAGTTTGCAGGGAATGGTGGTTTGCAATACAAAATGGAGCTTGGTATCTAATTATTTTCTACCAGAGAAAAGGACTTACCAGATTTAATTGTGAGCCTTAAATTATTTTCCATAAGCAAGATGACACATAACATTCCAAGATTTTGTAGTCACTGCATGCTTCAGAAATATACTGAATTCTTCATATACGCAGCCTTATGTTTCAGTTTTTCTGTTATACCTTAATAAATGAAAGTGTATTTTTTATAAACTAAGATATTGAAAAGCAACCTGTATGTTTTTTGAATTCTATTGATTGGCTGAAGTTTGTTTCTGGTTCTATTTCAGATGCATCCACTCGGACTGTGTAATAGCAATGATGAGGAAGACCTCTATGAATACGGCTGGGTAGGAGTGGTGAAACTGGAACAGCCAGAGCTGGAGCCTAAGCCATGCCTCACTGTCTTAGGAAAGGTAAGGAGTAGTTTAGAGTAAATGCTGCATGTAATTGTTTTTTGGAAGAGTTAGTTCCTTTCTGAAAAAAATCAGCAAGAAATAAAACAAGGAAACTTGTTTTATCCCATGAAATATTTCTCTTTTGACTGTTCTCACACTAGATACTTCATGGAAAGATAATGTTGTGATGATGGTGTCACAGAGATGGTGCTAAGGAGGTGAGCACACACATTCCCCTTGAGCTCTGAAGGAACCTTACACAGACTATTGCAAAAATGGCTGTTTAGCATTGGAGTAGAAATAAAGTGAAATGCAAGTGGGATGCTAAGAGAGTGGCAGGGTGGTTGGAAATAGATAATCTTTAAGGTCCCTTTCAACCCAAACCAGTCAGTGATTCTGTGATTCTATGACATGGAGAGAGTTATCCTTGCTCAGCTGACAATTTGTCCATCTTTCTTAAGTACATAAGGAATTGATACCCTTGTCAGCTTAAGCCTATCATAAATAGTGTTTAAAAGCTCAGGCTAACTCCAACCATACAAGAATTTCTAAATGCTGTTTTAAGGAAGCCGATTTAAACTTGTTTCACTAAAGCTGGTGAACATTGGTGTTGAATAATATGCTAGCAGAAGTAAAAAGGTTATTGCTGGTATCTCTACGGTGGAATGCATACATATATGAAGGAAAAAGTCAGGAGGTTTTGTTTAGTTAATAGTACAGGAAAAGAAAGTAAACAGGCATAATGTTGTGGGAAGTCGGGAATATCGTGAAGTAGACTGTAGTCTCCTTAAAAGCTGTTTGTAGAGCTAATTCCACAACACACAAATCCAGTACAAAGACATATGGTTTAATTCATACTGGTTTTAGATGTGGTCTGTTTTTATTGGGGTGCTTTGTTCTACTTTAATACTTTTTGTTTTTATTTTTAAAAAGTGGTGTCTGCTTTTTCAGAAGCTTCACTTGTTTATCCATGTGCTAAATGGCACTGGTGGCTGTATGAAATGTAATGTGGCAATTTCCATATAAATTTTGGAATTGCTCATCCTTCCTAGTCAGATTTGTATGGTGTAATAGAAATGAAAGAGTTAAAAAAAATGTATCTCCTGTTAAGAGTGTCTATGAAAACTGGACCCTGATTGGGAAAGGGGTGTGTGTGGCAGCTGTGATTTAACGTTGCCTTTGATCACAGTGCAGCCCTGTTTGAGGCAATGCTGCGTGCAGGCAAAGCAAAGGCCTGGGTTTTACTGATCTTATGAGCTCCTGAATAGGGCTAGAAAGGGAATGACAGAGGCAGAAGAAAGCTTTGGAAATGAAAAGGATACCCTGTGAACCCAACCAGCATTATTGGCTGGATTTGCCTACCAGGGAGCCGCTCAGTTTCTGCCAGGCTAATTCTGCTCCAACTTCTCTCCCCCACACCCCCGACCTCACCTCCCCCTCTCTCTTCCCTTCTTTCAGACTTTTTTTGTTTTTCAGACATGGCTGCAGTAACTCGGTTCTCAGGCTGGGAACCCACTGAGCTGTTGCCATGGTCACTGGGAAGCTCTTCGTGCCATGTGCTTCAAAGGGAACCTTTCCCCTCCTGAAATTCCTGCCTTCTCTGCACGAAGCACAATGAGACTCCTTTTTCTTTGCCTGCCATCGAGGGTTCCAGCAGCAGCTGTGCTCTGGAGGAAGGGAAAAGCAGTGCTGCCTGCAGGGCCTGTTGCACACCTGCCCCACTGTGCTGTGAGGCCAATACTTCTGTGTCCTGCTTATTCCAGTGTGCAGCCCTTTGGTTCTTCCTCTGCCCCAGTTGTTTTTGAAGCTGATTATTACTGTCAAGACAGTAAAATATAACCCAGCAATGCTGTTGTTCTTGTATTTCTGTAAAGGATAAATAGTGAGAAAATGCTGGAGTTTTGCTGAAAAGAAACAGTTCTTCCCTTTCTCCAGGCTTGAAAGTCCAAAGGGAAGGATTTTGATCCTGTTTCTCTTCTGGGGATGGCTAAAGAGACTCTTCTGTAATAAAATAGACTGTGTATATTTGAGAATGTGCATCTGAGTAGAACCTAACAAAGAGAGGATGTCCCTGCTACTACAGCTTCCTGTTTTATTCAGATCAAAGACATCTGTAATATGAGGAAATTCATAACTGTTCTTCCAGTATCCATTCAGTTACTTGCTGTCTTTTATACAAAAACATTTACACAGATACTAACTAGAAAAATCTCTTGTCATGTCAACATTATGATTATGCTGCTTAGGCTGGGGCCAAAATAATAATAACTTGAGTCTGCACTAAACAGTCTGTGATTCCTGACCTTCTGTCTAACAATTTAGTTTACATGTAAAGATACTTACAAAGTAGTCAATCAAGAAAACACAGGGCTATGTTGATAGTTGAGTTCCTTAATAGAGCGTGATGTGTTCTAAGACTGGAGGAAGAAGGCCCATGAGGAGACAATTTTAAACCTTTTCTCTCAAAGTTACTGAAATTAACAAATATAGGAAGGCAAATAGAAAAAATAAATTTTATTAATAATTATTAATAGCCTAAATTAAGCATAGTTATATGTACAAATTAGAATTGCAGTGATTACATGAGCATACCTTTTGTTTATGTATAACATTAATAGTTTTATATAAGGCTTGGATAATTTCCTGTAGAAATCAATTCAGTTCAGCTGTAGAAATGCATATGGAATTTAAGCAAATGCTCTTCCATGCTAAACTTTTCCAGAAATCAGGACTGAGCTATGTGGCAGTTTGATATCTAAAATTAATAAGAGACATGTCTAAAACAGTCGATCAATGTTTTAAAAATTGTTGCTTGTTTAGATACTTTCAATTGGTAGTGACAACTGCAGTAACCCACCCTATGATGGGTCCTGTGCCACATACAGTGGAAGATTCCGCCATTTTAGGAAAACTTCTTACATCCATGGAAGCAGTTCACATTCCACTTGTGGTGTCTGTTCCACAGTTTAAGGACCTTTGCCTTCAGTTTGTCAGCCCATGTTTCTTCTTTTTAAACAGCATCTAAAAAACATTTGGAATAAATTTTGAGGCAGTAGTATCAAATTGACAGCAAAATATAATTGATTTGACTGAAAAGCAATAGGATAGGTGATTTTTAAGCTGTTTGGTTTGCTGTTGGTTGGCTTGTTCCACTCTGGCTACATGGAGGTTTCTGTTGGCAGTGTAGTGTCCAGTGGAGGTAGGAACAAGCGGAGGGTAAAGGGACTGCTCTTTCTGATGGCAGCTCTGGCCTAAATACATCAAGTTACAGACTGAGAAATGTTGTTCACCAGTAGAAACTTAAGACGAAACAACTTGATTGTTTTGAACTCTCAGGGAAAAAATAACACGTAAAGCAAAATGCTTTTGCCAACAGCTCAGTGTATTTCTGCTTTCCAGCTCCTTGCCTCTTCTTCCATCCCCCACAGACCATGCTCTTACAAGCCCATTTTAGATTAAAAAAGAATGGGAAAGAAAAAGGAAGAAATGTTGCATGTAAGAGTATTTGGCTGCAAAGGATGAAGACGTGGCATGAAGCAGCAGTCTCACCACTATAGTTGAAGTCTTGAGTTAATATGTACCTTTCTCATATCTTTCCTCTTTAAATCCTCTCATTCCATGACTACTTTCCACCTTATTTTTAGGAGTCCCTTTGAGGAGAGAAGGGGTAAGTTGAGCACAGGTAAGATAACTGACAAGAATCACAGAATAGTCATGGTTGCAAAGGACCTCTGAGATCACAGAGTCCAATTATAAAAAAAAATCCCAAAAATCACACTCCAAGTATCCCACAAACACACCAATTAAATACTGGAGAGAGAGGAAAGGTTTGTGTTGTGCATGGATCATATGGTGAAAGATGTAAAAGGAAAGGTAAGAGCTGGATCAGAGCCCAAGAGGGGAGTGCTCAAAGGAGTGGACAGACAGGAAGGGCTGGATGAGGTTATGTAGTTCAGAAGAAGTAGATCTATCAGCTTTTAATTAATGGGTGGTGGTGGGCCCTTTCCATTGGCAACTAGCGCCAACAATCTGGTGTTGTGTTATTTTACTAACTTCCTTTTTGTCTTCACTGCACAGTTACAAAAAGCAACAGCTATTAGTGAAGAAAGGCTGTCTCTTGTGTTTCTCCCTCTGGGCACTCCTTAGATTTGCTACTGTTGGATTGATTACTTTAAATAAATGGTCACTTTTAGAGTTGAGTCCTTAGCAGTCCCCAGCACCATCTTCACTCCTTTCCAACCAACTGTGTAACACAGCTGTTTCTTCCTTAAGCTAAAGAAGCAGCTGTTGTTGCACAATGTGTGTTACTGGAGTGTTTTCTCAGTCAGAATTCCCAGTGAAATTAATGGAAGTCCAGGCTGAGTAAAGACAAAAGAACATTTTAAAAAGATATGCCACACATTATCATTATTATTACTATTATAATTATTTATTACCTATTATTATTTTATTTTTATGTAGTTATTGCTATTATCATTATTTTATTACTTTATTATTTTTATTATTATAACGTATTTTATTGTTATATTATTTTATTATTGTTATTATTACCATCATCATTATTATTACTATTGTTATCATTGTTTTTAACTTAGTACTAGTAATAGTAAATGGTTTATGTCTCTTAAGTGCTTAGACTCTTGTGATTCTAGGTGCCTGTGAGCCTCAAACATAAAAATATTTCTATGTTACACTCAGAATTTACTTATTTCTCTGACAGGAGAAATGTACAATGGCAGACATGTTGGAAGAACTACAGAAGTGGGAGTTTGAGGCAGAAAATGGAGTGGGCAAGTG
Organism: Chaetura pelagica; assembly: GCF_000747805.2. Classification (NCBI taxonomy): domain Eukaryota; kingdom Metazoa; phylum Chordata; class Aves; order Apodiformes; family Apodidae; genus Chaetura; species Chaetura pelagica. The sequence continues at coordinate 1,999,784 of NW_009953068.1, forward strand.
CAGCTATATTGGAATATAGAAATGAGCACAAAAGAAGGCTGGCAAGTAGGATCAGATAAATGGATCAGAAAGTGAAGAAAATAAGGAGCAGATATAGAGGCAGGGAATGGAATTATTTAGGACTTCACAGATGAGTGAAATGCCTAATTTTGGTGCACTAAGAGACAGAAGGCTTTGAAAGAAATTGGAGAGTGTAATCAGAGCTGCATCAGAAGGACTTCAATATTCAGAGTAAAAGATGGACAGATAGAGTCAGCACTGGTAGAAAACAGTGAATCAAAAGAAATTGCAAAGTGGGAATGTTTTGAAATTGTTTTCATGGGATTGAAAGGGAGGAAGGAGAATATAACAGAAGTTGTGCTTCATATCCTAATCCTTTGAGATAATTTGCTAGAAGCTGTTTTTCCACTCTAAACATTTTGTATTTGTGATGGCCAGCTGCTTATTACCTAAAAGTGTCTGTTTTGATGATGTGATGATTTAATGTTTGTACGAAGTTCAAGGAATCAGCTCCAAATGATCCAAGTGATCATACAGTGAACTCAAAATGAGTATGAAGTGGGCTTTTTGGTCAGTGTAGGGAGCAATGACCAAGCTACTTGCAATTCTAGCAGGTTATTTCTTGAATATTAAAGCTGAACATATTTGTGGTATGAATTCTCTGAACAGATTAGGGGTATATTATCAAGACGTACATACATAGCTGTTGCCTTAGAATTGCTCAATATGAATTTGAAATTCTAACCAAAATTAGAAACATCAAAAGCACGTATGTATTCTAGTGTATTGATGTCTCAGTTGTTGGTCCATTGGTGTTTTATTCACTTTATAAGCCAAGATAATACATTGCAGACATTTAATTTTTCAAACTGCTTAAAGAACTTAATCAGCTTCAAATAGGAAAAAAGATGGACTTTACCCTCAAGGCTCCAAGTAGCAAAGAGCACAGAATGCATAGGTCCATGAACAGTGTTGAAACCCTCTGAGAGGGTCTCTTCCCCTGGCTGTAAGGGACTAATGAGGCAGCCTGGCTGTTTATGGGCTGTGGTTAACCTCTTGCAATTTAGGATTTCCTGTTGCCAGCAATGAGCTGTGACTGCCAGCACCACAGTGTTAATGGTGAGGTAGGGGCTGATGAATGGCTGGACTCCAGACAGCAGCCTTCACTGGCAAAGAATCAAGTGGCTAGAGGGGGAAAAACATTGATGTCTACGAGTAAAATAATGCAGACTCCAGAACCTATAATTCCCATGTTTAAAAAAAGAAAGGGAGAAAGGAACTGGGGACAAATTCAAACCAAGTGAAGCTTTTATCTCTGCATTCTGAATAGAAGATTGTTCTTCAGCAAAACTGGCTGCAAAAGCCAGGCCAGTTAAAACAATATGCAGGCTGCTTGCCTCGAAGTAACCAGAAATTGTTGGCTCAGAGTAGCCTGCTCTGAGGAGCCAACCTGCTGGGAGACGTTATCCAAGCAACGGCCTGAATGTAATTCCTCCCGCTGTGGAATGGCTCTTTGGCAAATGAAGACCCTAATTAGAGATGGAAGGGTTTCTATTTTGTTTTTCTTTAATCCTTACCCTGAGGCCTCTGCAATACAGCCATGTCTCTGCTTGTGTGCAGAGAAGTTTCCAGTTTCCCTTTGTAACAAAAATCCGCCACCTTCTCCCCCTCCCCCGCTGCCCTTTTTTTTTTCTTTAAGAATCAACAAACTGACAACAAGGGCCCACCACAGTTAGGGACCTTGAAACTAATCTGATCCAAAAGCAAGGACCACTGTTTGAAAGAAAGTCCATGTCATCTTACATTAGCCAGCCCATGGAAAGTTGTTAGATGAACTGGAATACTGGCCCACTGTGCATCTTTTTACTACTGAACTTACTACCCAAGCTGATTCTTCTAGTGGAGAGGGAGAAGGAGAGGGGGGGGGGAATCTAACTATATCAGTAGTATTCTAATGGATGCCAAAGGAATTTTTTGCATACCTTTGTTCATTCAGAAAGACTGAAGTCCCTGACTAGGAGCTACATGGATATTCTGTAGTTTTGGATGCAGATGCTCATTCCTGAAAGAGAGAACAGAACCTCCAGGGGAATGCACTATGGCATTTGAACTCTGTAGAAGTGAAAATACATTTGCTGTTTGACAATTTACCTTGGTCTGAACGTGCTTGTACAGATTTCATGTGGGCACTCAGCCCTGCAAAGAGCACTGCATTTTCTGTCATTATTGAGACTTGGAACTATGGTTTCATCACCTCAGATGATCGTGTTAAATCTGAAATGTCCTTGTGTACAGCAATGTCAACCTATGGATGAAGGACAGCTACTTAAAGCTGAAGCTAAGCAGGACAGATGATACAAAGCAGAATATACTGTGAATTTTCATTCCTATCAGTTTCTTATATTTGAAAAGCGATATATACTCAAAATTGGCCCGTATCACTCCTAATTTTTCATGCTTAGTTATGTTTGCTTTCATTGCTTCTCAGCACTTTTAGTGGGCTGTGGTCATATCTTGTCTTACCTTTCAGATAGAGGAAAGCAGTATGATATTAATGAGCACAAAGATCCTCAGCCTTTCAAATAATTTTTGGCTAATACAGATGTGTTGATATGTCTTGAATAAGCTACTGTAAGTGGCTCAAACTTGTTCTAGACTCTTTATATAATTTCACAGAGACTGATTCTCTTTGAAATTTCTTCTTTTTCCTAAAATATTTAAGTATTTACCTAAAGCTGCAGGTTGTGATCCATGGCCCAAAACTTTTGTTTTCTTGAAAAGAACTTTCTACAATATGGTGAAGCTTGTTTCTCAGGAGGGTTGAACTTACACATTGAATTGACTGAGATTGGGTGGAATCTTGCAGGACTTAACATTTTTCAGAGTTTTCCTATTTCCTTTTCCGAATACAAGACATAATTCTTATAATTTTTCCCTTTTGATGTATATACATGGCTATTTTTCATTTTATGGTGGTTTTCTGTTGGAGCACATGCCTTGTGTATCTGAAATAGGAGGAACTTTGGTACATTTGAACTATATTTAAGCTATTTAAGGTACATTCTAAGCTATTTACGTAACTCGGGTACTAGAGGGCTGGCGTCTTACAGTGGTTTAAGTTAATGGTTCCGTTAATTTACAACTCCTCCAACACTTTCCCATATCTCAGGTTTTAATTACTTCCCTGCATTGCAGCATGCTTGTACGTGTGTTTCTGTAATGATCTGAGGTGTAGTTTGCTGTTTCTAGTTAATCTCTTTTCACTACACCTTCAATGCAAAGATAGAAAACAATTAGCTAGGTTGGCTGTAGTGGTATTTTATGATATATGAAGATGTGGAACAAATTTTCCAAGATACAGTCATCTTATGGCCATTATATTTTGGAGGTAATTGTATATAAGAATTTTGTTGCCCTGAAAAAGCTTTAAGGGTTATAACAGATCGAAGGAGAAGGACTTTGGGGTGATGGTGGACAAGAAGCTCAACATGTAACATGCACTTGCAGCCTAGAAAGCCAACTGTCCTGGGCTGCATCAAAAGAAGCATGACCAGCAGGTCAAGGGTGGTGATTTTGCCCCTTTAGTCAGCTCTTGTGAGACCCCCACCTGGAGAACTGTGTCCAGTTCTGGAGTGCCAAACATAAAAAGGACAGGTAACTCCTGGAGAAAGTCCAGAAAAGGGCCATGAAGATGAGCAGAGGTCTGGAGCAGCTCTGCTATGAAGACAGGCTGAGGGAGTTGGGGTGTTCAGCCTGGAGAGAAGGCTCCAGGGAGGCTTTAGAGCACCTTCTAGTGCCTGAAAGGGCTACAGGAAAGCTGAGGAGGGACTTTTGAAAAGGACACATGGCAATAGGATGAGGAGTAACTGCTTAAAACTGAAAGAGGTGAAATTTAGATGAGATACTAGGAAGAAATTCTTTCCTAGGAGGATGGTGAGACCCTGGTCCAGGCTGCCCAGAGAAGCTGTAGCTGCCCCATCCCTGGCAGTGTTCAAGCCCCCAGGCTGGATTGAGTTTTGAGCAACCTGAGCTAGTGGAAGGTGTCCCTGCCCATGCGGGGGGGTTGGAACTGAATGATCTTTAAGGTCCCTTCCAACTCAATCCATTCTGTGAGTCTATGATAATACAGCAGCATTTCTGAGTAACACCATCAGTTGTCACGAATGCATCCACCCACTTCTTGCTGAGTGTGCTAGACAGTTCAAACCCTGGGTCCCCTTCTGTGCCTAGCCCCTCTCTGACTGTACCTTATAGCAACAAGGCTGCTGGCCCCGAGCGGTCTGGGGTAGCACAGGACAGGTTGTTAGGAATGGAGTCCCATGACTTTGAAATGTGTTACAAGATTTGCAACCAGCAGGTTTCACTGTGTTCACCATAGAATAAATGTCCTTTTCATGTTGTTTTTACTTGGTCTAGACTGAGAACTGTTAAGTGTTTCTCCCTAAGCTCAGAAAAAAAGAGATACCCTTGGTTTATTTGTTCTTACTTTAACTATATGAGAAGCTCTCAGTACTGACTGGTATGAATCACATCAGTATATATTGTTGATGCGATTATATGCTGCACAAGGTGATATTTTTCTTAAACTAGAACTATATATGTTTAAGTTTTAAAATTTTTTTAGAGACAGGTACATTTGGTTTACATTGTGAGTTTGTTTTTACATTTAAAATACTGCTTTGCACTTTATATACTTCTTAATTGATAAAGCAACTGTCATAATGCCTTGTAATGCATTATGTACAGAGCACATGTATGACACATGTATAAAAGTGCCACAGAAATTGAGTATTCCAGTCAGGAAGGGGGTTTATGCTGGTGTGACACTCTGGGACTTCACTGTTTTGTGATATTCTGCCTATTCTGCTTATGCTTGGCTTAGTTTCTGGAATTACTGGGGAATTGTACATTAACAGGGCTGAGGCATCTCTTGGCTAATTTGTAACTTGTGCTGTTTGCAAAGTCGATGATGTCCTTTTTGCCTTCCTCTGCCCTGCAGAATTGGCTTCTGGTCTGGCTTTCTAGCTCCAGCTGTGGTTCAAGGGGCAAGGTATTTTTTGGTGGTTGACTGAGCCCGATTGCAGTGTAGGAGAGAGAAAGGGGATGCTTGTATTGATCAGAGGTTGTTTGTATTCTCTGTAAGTCTGAGAGAAAAAGCTTTTGCAGCTTGATGATTGTAATGAAAAAGTGTATTTGACATAATGCTGTGGGGTTTGTGCAGGATTCTAAGTGGTAAGCAGAGTGCAGCAGACTGTTCTGCTGGAGTGTCTTTGCCTGTGGCTGATGTTCTGTGCTTCTGCAAGTACAGTTTGGAGTCTACTCTAGAAATGGGTTTTATTCTGATAATGAGATAATACAATATTTTCTTTTCCCCAACAGCAGCAGATGCTAACTGAATACATTATGGATAGTCAAATGTCAATAGGAAACACACATCCTTGCTTGTTTAGCAGATAGTGTTCCAGGTGCATTTTCAGAATCATCTGAATAGTAATTTCCAGTGTAATTTATGTTTTAGCAACCAATATGGTGGTGTTCATAAACATAGATTTTGCTGAACTGTTTTTTTTCTGTTTTTTTTTTTCCCCCTCCTCCTCAATGGAATGTCTCTTCTGTGCCCAATTATGGGGAGAAGCATTCAAAATATTCCAGTGAACAGTACTTTCCTCTAGTAAATATAGCACTAGTAAGTATAATGCTGTTAAGCCTGTTGTGCTGTGATACAGAATCGATGTGGAAGGAACTTTCTGAAATCCACGTCTTGGTCCTGACAGGAGATTACACTTGGCTTGGTGAGATGACCTTTATCCCAAGCAGAAGTCACTGTCACATTAACAAACAGGCTTGGATTTTATTGACTAGCTTCACAGAATCACAGAATTGTCAGAGTTGGAAGGGACCTCGAAAGATCATCCAGTCCAACTCTTCTGCTAAAGCAGGATCCCCTAGAGCACATTACCTAGGACTGCATCCAGGTGGGTTCTGAATATCCCCACAGAAGGGGACTCCACAGCCTTCCTGGGCAGCCTGTCCCAGGGCTCTGTCACCCTCATAGTAAAGAAGTTTCTCCTCATATGTAAATGGAACTTCTTCTGTTCCAGCCTGTGCCTGTTGCCCCTCGTCCTGTCCTTGGGCACTGCTGAGCAGAGTCTGGCTCCATCCTCCTTGCACCCACCCTGAGATACTTAAAGGCATTGATAAGGTCTCCCCTCAGCCTTCTCTTCTCCAGGCTGAACAGTCCGAGCTCTCTTAGCCTTTCCTCATCAGGGAGATGCTCCAATCCCCCAATCATCTTGGTTGTCTTCCGCTGTACTCTCTCTAGTGGTTCCCTGTGTCTCTTGAGCTGGGGAGGCCAGAACTGGACACAATACTTAAGTTGTGGCATCACCAGGGCAGAGTAGAGAGGAAGAATGACCTCCCTCCATGTACTGACCACACTCTTCCTTATGCAACCATGAGATGCTATTTCTGTCATATTGAAAATCTAATGCTGTCATCCACAGAATAGGGTTACTGTTCATACCCTCTTAGTATGTGGGTATGAACTGTTTCGTAACAGTTTAAGAGGGGTCTTTAAGGTATAACTCTCTTTTGAAGAAGTTCAGAGCTTTGAGAGCATCAGGGTCAGAACATAATTCAGCTCACTGAAATGGCAAACTGGCAGTGGCAACATCTTCTTGTCCAGACCCGCAGATTCATCATACATTTTATGTAAGAATCCGACACTGCATTTTCTGTATCACAGATCTCATAATATTATCTACATCTTTGTGGTCACACTTGATCTTGATAGGGAGAAAACAGATGCAAATCAATTGGTTTGTGAGCACTAGAAGTTACTGGGATGGATTTGGCTGCTTTGAATCTGCTCAAGAGAAGACGATGACTGCTGAATTGCTACATTCATAATTTATTTTGGTGAAATATTGCAGATGGAAACCTCATCCCTTCAGCTACCTAGCAGTCTTGACTTGCCTTTCTAGAGCAATATAGATATTGGACCTTTTAATTGAAAATCACATTCCTAAGAGATACAGTGCGTGCAGGTTGCCTACTACTGGGTGTTGCTTACATGCTACCAATGTGCTATGTGAGAGGCTGACTGCTTATTTCAGAAGACCAAAGACAGCTGATGAAAAGACATAGCTACAAATTCATGCCACTTGCATAATTCCACTCCTTTGGCAGACTAATTACCACTAATTTCAAAATGTGGAGACTTCTGACATGCAATATGGGGATCCAATGGACTAAGTTGAACAGAAAATATGCCTCAGGATCAGTGATTTTTTTAGTTGTAGAGAAACTAATGGAGAAAACTTCAAAAACTGACAGAGGGAATGCAAGTTTGGTTAGGCTGGCTCAGTTTCAGCTAAAAAAGGATGTATAAACTAATTTTCTTGACTGCTCTGTTCAGCAGTCTGCACAGAGTTAGAACAACTAGCTAATGTATTTTCAGGCCCCAAAAGCAAAAAAAAAAAAAAAAAAAGAAAGGGAAGAGGAAGAAGCCATGGTTATACCTGTTGAAGCTGTGCTGTGTTTCTCAATTCTAACTGAACAATGTTCTGCTTTTAGGATCCATCAAACTGTCTTCTGCATGCTGTATCCTTATTCTTCTGTTTCCTGTCTTGTTCATTTTGGAGGACCAGCTAATAGTACATGCTGGCATCTGATGAAATAGAGTTGGGACAGTTTGCTAAAAGCAGTTTACTGGCATCTGTACTGGTTACCACCTAAACCATTGCCCCATCTCTTCTACTTCCTAATTTTCTTAATCTAGAGAGTACATTAACTCCCTCATGTACCACGTGACATAGCTATAATGAATATGTTATTTACAGTGCACTAAGTTCTAAGAAGATAATTCCTAATGTTGGATGATCCAGCTAATCCAGGAAGACATAATTCTTCATGTAAGAGCGTTTGTGAGAACATGGTGTTAGAACAGCAGGATAGATCTGTGGGTTTACACAGGCTGCCAATACTTTTAAAGCATCTTTTTTTCTCCCTCTGGTCCATCAGTTTTATCTGGGATGTCAACTTAAAGTGTATTTATAAATGGTAATCTGGCTCTACCAATATCCATTTTCAAGAGAAGTTATTGAGTTACTATGTTAATAAATGTATAATGTATTACTGCATTGATGTAAATGGCAGAGCTAAACAGTGATTGATGGACTTTGATTTCCCCTCCTATGGTTCCAAGCCTCAGTCCTTCTCTCATCTGTAATTTTTCAGTCTCTGCAACACATTAGGTTAGTATCCACACATAACTACAGCTGTATATTGCAAGGGATTTCCAACTCTGGCAAAGTAAATGTAATGAATACAGGCTAATATTGTTGGCATGATTTTTCTCTTGAATGAGGGGACCTTGTTAAGCAGCTTTTCTTCGTATGTTGGTTTCTCCACTCTTGCATAATAACTGACATATTAATTGGAATGAAGCCATACTAGAAATCAGAGAAGATGCTTGCAATGCTTGTATCTGGAAGCATGTAAGATCCTTCTAGATGTCAGCAAGTGGCTGACCTAACTGGTTTGATTGTTGCTGTCCTACCTGCTTTGAATGAAAAAGAGGAAGCAGTGCACCTGTTCAATAATAATCTGCTCCCTCAGGTTGAAAGCATGTCTCATTGAGGAAGTTGTTGCTTCCTTACTGTATTAGTCAGGCCCACAGGAAGGGAGCAGAGTCTCCAAATCTTTCTGGTGCTCTTTGGGGCAGTAACTACAATTTTCTTAGGCCTAGAGATGCAAAGAGATACTTTCCTCACGCTTTTTAAAATGTGTTTCCTCTCATTCTCTCTAGATTACAGGATCTAGTATTTTTTTCCATGTGTTTCTCTCTGCACCAGGAATACCTTTTGTCCACTCTTTGACGGTACTACTTAATACTAAGTGATTCAATTCCATTATAGAGCCCTGGACTTGGTGCATGTTTAGTTTTGTAGTATCATTAATACAAAAGACAGTAGATTTTTGAAGCCTGTTTGTTTGATTGTGTGTTTGTTTTTTTCTTTCTTTCTAGGGGGAAATGGTACTAACTTGCTTGATTGTTCAATGCCTGGCTTATGATTAACTGAATGTCTTTGAAGCACTTTTAAGCTGTTGAGTATTGTCAAATAAGAAAAAAATCCAATAGAAACTGCAGGAGGACTTGAAAATACTAATTTTAAATGCCACTAATATATATTAAAAAAATCTGGTAGTTAATACTGCTACCAACAAGTGTAGGGATTTATATGCAGTTCTCGGCTAAGCTGATTTTGCATGCACTTTCGGGGGGTAAAAAAATCACAGAACTTCAATAGACAAAAACATTAGCTCAGATGGAGTCTGAATGTGTGTGCAAGTAAAATCTACACAAGAAAAGGTCAGAATGGATCTTGGAATACAGCTTCTAGCATTTGCTGCTGTGACCGTTGCAATACAGTGCTGCAAAACATTCACTGCAGTTATGGACTGAAATTTTATACACTTCATTTACCGCTTTTGTTACTTCAAAGTGCTAGGATAAATTTTAAATGCAAGAATTATTCCTCATCAAGTGGTTTGCTCGGCCTGTATCACCACTCCATGGTGTTACCAAGCTGTAAATGGACTCTCTTCCTGTTTCTTTGCTCTTTCAGCAATTCTACAGATTATTCCTCCCCTCTAATTGTGCAGTGCAGGCTCCTGCTGCATGCCCAGTCTGTTACTTACATCCACAGAAAATGCTTGTGGTTGCTCTGTCTCCTCCCCTGCACTACTGGCAATATTGTAGCTGCATTTATTGCTGCAGTGGAAGTCAGTCTGTGAAAGGAATTTGCAACTTAGCACTGTTCAGAACACCTGAAAACCAGAACTGGAAATTGTTTTCCTCCTTCTGAAAGTGTCCATATCTGTGAGGGGCTCCCTACTGCATTTGGGAGATGCCAATAGCAGTCAGTTAACCCTTTAAAATAAACATTCCTCCTTTGCACAAGAAGATTTCAGATGATGAGTAATGTGGTGCCTGCCAAGTAAGAGGCCAGGTGACTTGTCTCTATCCTATTACGACATACTTGTATCTAACTTATAGTTTGTATTTTACTATGTTTGTACTTAAGAATTTTTGAATTGCCAATACAGGGTTTGCTGCAGGTGGTTGTGATTTCTAGTCCTGCTCCTAGGACCAGGGCATGCTGTGTACTCTCCACATCGGTATTTGTGCACCATTGAGCTGTGTTTCTGCATGTCAGGCATTTAGTTAGCTGCTGGTGTACACAGAACGTGTGTAACTTCCCGGGAGTTTAAATCGAGATGTGGGAGAAAGTGAGGACGGTGGTGCTGCCTGTCATGGCCAGCAGAGCGGGCAGGTCCGTCTGCTGCTCTGTAGTGCAGAATGCAAAGACTGTGAGGTTGTCACTATGAACAAGGAGTGATCATTTGAATTAGTTTTCACTTCGTTTTTTTATTACACTTTACAAAAAAGAAAGAATACTGCTATGTAGTGATAAACATTTATTTTAAGCCACAGAGGACAAATCTCAGAATGGAATGTGCCTCGCTCTGTTGCTGCTGTCACTTGCATGAAAACAGAACCGGGTGTTTTCAAAGAAGCTTTGGCTTTAGTTTTCCTGCGGTTTCGGTGAGGACAGAAGGGGGTCGTGGCACTAGGCTTTCCAGGGGCCGCCAGCGGCGCGGGGGGCCCGGAGGTGACTGCCCGAGGAGAAGCCCCTGCTCCTCAGCAGCTGCAGCACTTCGGGCAGGGGCCGGAGGAGCGGCAGGCTGCGCGCTGCTGGCCGCGCTCGGGCCTGCTGCCCGTGGCCCC
>NW_009953068.1:2011113-2011723 GCF_000747805.2 Chaetura pelagica
CGCTGGGCCGCGGGACGGGCCCTGTCGGGTGCGGGCGGGACTGACGAGTGAGGGCGAGTGGCCGGGGTCCGGTCCAGCCCCCTCGCCCGGGCCTGGCACAAGCTGCTCGTTGGCCGCAGCTGGAGGAGCTGGGAACTTGCAGAGCGGGGAATGGACGTTCGCCCCACTTACCTTCTCTGTCAGCTTGCAGGATCTCTTAAAGTGACCTGTGGGTGTTCAATCGAACATCTCTGTACTGATCAACACTCTTCTTGTAAACTAGTGGTACTTCATAATATCACCTTCATATGTTTGCTTTACCGCTCAATTTCCGATAACGTGTGGAGAGCTGGGCTCTGGTTTGGTGCTGTGATGGTGGCAGCTGCCATGGCTAGGAGAAGCAGTTATCTGCACTCTGCATACAAACAAAGGCAGAACATCTTTGAAAAGTTAGTGGGAATGTTAGTTTTGTGGGGCCATTGAGCAACAGTTGAACAGAATGTACAGTGGCAGAAAGTGGTAAAAATACCCTGTCTTTTAGTTTGGGTGGCTAAAAAACTATTTTATCTCTCCTAAACGGTTTTAATATGTTCTATCATATCCTGTGTGCTGATGGTAACTCCAGGTTTGG
>NW_009953069.1:0-571 GCF_000747805.2 Chaetura pelagica
TCTATGGGTTTGCCCCAAATCTATGGGGTTGGCCAAAATCAATGGATTTGTCCTAACTCAAAGGGTTTGCCCCAAATCAATGGGTTTGTTTGATGGGTTTGTCCGAATTCAAGGGGTTTGTCCCAGCTCGAGGGGTTTGTCTTAAATCTATGAGTTTGTCCCCAAATCAATGGGTCTGTCCTAAATCTATGGGTTTGCCCCAAATCTATGGGGTTGGCCAAAATCAATGGATTTGTCCTAACTCAAAGGGTTTGCCCCAAATCAATGGGTTTGCCCCAAATTGAAAGGGGGTTACCCCAAAATCAATGGGGTTTGCCCTCAAATCAATGGGTTTGCCCTCAAATTGATGGGTTTTCCCCCCATTTTCTTCTCCCAAATCAAAAGGTTTCCTTAAACTGATGGGTTTTCCCCCAAATCAAAGGGTTTTCCCCCAAATCAAATGGTTTTCCCCCAAATCAAAGGGGTTTTGCCCAAAAATAAATGGGGTTTGCTCCTAAATCGAAGGGTTTGTCTCAAATCCAAGACTTTGACCCCATTTTGTTTCTCCCAAATCGATGGGTTTGCCCTAAAT
>NW_009953070.1:0-2800 GCF_000747805.2 Chaetura pelagica
ATGGAGCTCTCCCTGGGGATGGATGAGGAGCTAACTGAGAGTTTATGGCTTAAGATTAAGGGAAGAAAGGCCAAGGTGACATTATGGTGGGGGTTTGGTGCAGGTCGCCTGAGGAGGAGGGTAATATAGGCAAGGCACTATACAGGCAGATGGAATTAGCTTCACATTCACATGCCATGGTCCTCATGGGAGATTCCAGCCAGTCTGACATCTGTAGGAAGAATAACTCTGCAAAACACAAAACAATCCAAGAGGTTCCTAGAGTGCAAGGATGATAATTTCTTTTTCCAAGTAATCGAGGAACCAACAAGGAGAGCTGCTATTCTGGACCTTATCTCCATCAGTGAGGAAGGGCTGGTGAGGGAGCTCAAGAGCAGCCTTGGTTGTAGTGACCATGAAGTGGTGGAGTTCAAGATCCTTAGCACAGCAAGGAGGGCTCACAGCAAGCTTACTACCCTTGGCTTCAGAAGGGCAGATTTCAGCCTCTTCAGGGATCTGCTTAAGAGAGTGTCTTGGGATAACATCCTGGAGGGTAGAGGGGCCCATGAAAGCTGGCTGATATTTAAGGACCACCTTTTCCAGGCCCAAGAGCGTTACACCCTATCTAAGAGAATGTCAGGTAGAAACTCCAGCAGGCTGATGGGGATGAGCAAGCAGCTCCTAGAAAAGCTCAAACTGAAGAAGAATGCACACAGGGGGTGGAAGCTAGGGCAGGTATCCTGGGAGCATTACAGAGAGGTTTTCTGAGCAGCTAGGGATTAGGTGAGGAGAGCCAAATCCCTGTGAGAATTAAATCTCACCAGGGATGTTAAAAATAATAAGAAAAGGCTCTTTAGGTATGTTGGGGAGAAAAGGACAACCAAGGAGAGTGTAGGCCCTCTCCTGAAGGAAATGGGCAAGGTAGCAGCATAGGACATTGAGAAGGCTGAGGTCTTCAATGACTTCTTTGCTTCAGCCTTCTCTGGCAAGTGCTCCAGCCTCAACACAAAGGCCACAGCAGGTGAAAGCAGGGACTGGGAGAGTGAATTTGCAGTGGCAAAGAAAGCCAACAGGATGCTGGTCTGCATCAACAAGGGCATCAGCAGGAGTGATGAAGAAGTCATTGTCCAGATCTACTCAGCGTTTGTGAGGCCACACCTGGAATACTGTTTGTAGTTTTTTCTGTGCTATGCAAAAAAAGATGTGGACAGGCTGGAGAGGGTCCAAAGAAGGGTCACAAAGCTGATTAAAGGGCTGGGAAGCCTGTTGTATGAGGAAAGGCTGAGAGAGCTGGGTTTGTTCAGCCTGAAGAAAAGGCTTAGGGGAGACTTCATCACCATGGTCCAGTATTTAATGGATGGCTACCAAGAAGATGGAGACTCCCTTTTTACATGGAGTCATATGAAAAAGATGAGGGGTACAAGTTACTCCTGGGGAATATTCCCATTGGACAAGAGGAAAATTTTTCAGAGTGAGAACAATCAGCCACCAGAATAATCTCTCCAGGGAAGTGGTGGACTCCCCAACACTGGACGCTTTTAAGATGTGGCTGAACAGGGTCTTGGGCAGTTGTGTTTAAACAATGTTTTTGCCAAGAAAGATTGGACCAGATAATCCCTGAGGTCCCTTCCAACTTGGTATTCTATGATGGTCACAGTATACTCACTTTTCTCTACTCAGGAATAAACTAGTTGCTGGAAGATGTCATTTTTGGGAGTAGAAAAATCAGACAGAAACATAGAATCGTCAAGGTTAGAAAAGACCTTCAAGATAATCTACTCCAACCATCCATCCTACAACCCTTAACCACTAAACCAGCTTAAGAAACACCATGTCTACCCCTTTTTTGAACATGTCCAGGGATGGTGCCTTTACCACCTCCCTGGGCATCCTGTTCCAATGCCTTAACACTCGAAGAAATATTTTCTAATAACCAAGATCTCCTTAGTAATCCCATGTTTGGTCATACACATATACAAAAAAAGGAAAACACTCAGAATCCTGGCAGCCTGTGGGTAAACAAACTGATCTGTAATCATAACCTGGATATGACGCAATATGCACAAATAGGAGGAATCCAAATGCAGCATGGATGCTACACACCCATTCTGAACTATCTGACATTAGTCACCAAAATAGAACCATATAAAGAAAGAGAACATTTATGATTTTTTGCCTATCCCAAAGCCATAATAACCAGAAGGATTTTCTTTGTTTCCAGCTTTGTTGTGGATATTTCAATGTAAAGAGCTGATTGATACTGAAAGTGTTGCACCTGTTTTCTTGTAGGGTAACTGTACATTTAGATATGGCAGCACTTCTTGAGTGTTTAATTATCAAGAAAGTTCTTCGCTCTGTATTTCACTTGCTACTTTTTAATCTTTATCTTAATTTGATGCAATGCATGTACTGCAACACTTGTTACATGAAGAAACCAGAAGCATGGGAGAAAACAAGCACCTTGTAAATTCCAGAGTAGTTGCTACGTAACTTCATTTCTTAATTAACTTCATTTCAGTTTTAATTTCGGGCCACCCTCTACAGAGAAAGCCTGTCAGGACCTCTGCTGTCCAAGTTGAAAACCCGTCCGCGCACCTGGGAAAGACACCCACGGACAAAACACACACTACCCTGCTCGCTCAGCACCAGCCAGGGGCGCGGTGCCCTTCCGCGGCGCCCAGCTGGGTCCCACCGGGGGGAAACGGGGCACACGAGAAGTCAGAGCTCAGACTGCACAGAGAGCGGCCGAGACTAAACGCCGATGGGGACAGGCTGGGGACGGACGGAGGCTCCAGGACCCGCGGCCAGGCGGGGAAGCAGA
>NW_009953070.1:4230-13055 GCF_000747805.2 Chaetura pelagica
AGAGCAGGCTCACGGTGTGCCCTGTCCTCCTCCCGGCCTTTCGGACCCACCTCCCTGCTGCTGGGCAGGCCTGCCCGGCCCTGCACCGGGCCCTGCTTTGGGGGGCTGCGTGCGGAGCCCCGGACTCGCTGGAGGAGCCAGGTTTGTGACCCGAAGTTGTGGCCCCAGCCCGTGGCGTGTGATGGGGCCTGGTCATGCACACAAAATGAGAGATAAATTAAAAAAAAACAAACCAGTCTCATGCTGTCCCGAATCGGACCGCCTGTTTTTAAGGAGACAGTTTGTCGTATGTTTAGTAATTACTTCTTTGCCCCCTAGTTCATTGACAAAGGGGAAGTAGCTCAAAGTCCTGTGTTTCATCAGGATCACAACTTGATGATTGTGTTTCCAACTGGCCGGTACCTGAAGCAGACTCTGTAGCCACTGTCTCAGTTGCAGGTGTTCTCCTGTCTTTTACTAGTCGTTCACTATTAACAAAATGCTGTAGTCACAGCACTAGGAAGTGATGGGCTTGGGAGCTCAATTTACAGTTGGGAATGCAGTTAATTATTTTGTAAGCATAGCACATATTCCTCCCCATCCCCCGTCTGTTGGTCCTGTGAGTGGAGTTTACATTTTTCATGTGTTGGAAGTGACTTTTTCTCTGTTTTGTAAATTGACATTGGGGCAATAGAGTCAAACTCGGGCACAGGAAGTTCCACCTCAGTATGGGGAAGAACTTGCTTACTGTGAGGGTTACAGAGCACTGGAACAGGCTCCCCAGAGAGGTTGTGGAGGCTCCTCCAGAGACTTCCAAGACCTGTCTGGATGCCTTTCTGAGTGACCTGCCCTAGTTGGTGGTTTGTTGGGCTGGTTTGTTTTTTTTTCCCTGCTCTGGCAGGGCAGTTGGACTCTATGATCTACAGAGGTCCCTTCCAACCCCTAATATTCTGTGCTTCTGTGATTTACAACTTCACAGTTGTCACATTACAGGAATTCTAAGGATCTGCTGAATGTTACCAGTTTAAGTGATCAGCGTGTACATGCTTAAATACGTAACATGATCGTGTTGAGTGGTGACACATTCCATGACAACTTGATAAATTATATCCTGTCTGGGTGAGATTCCACGTAAATCAGCTTGTGATGGTGATGATACAATATTAAAGTCTAGAATTTATTATATCGTAATTTTAGGTGTAGTTCCTGACTGGAAGCAAACTATTTTGTGGAAGGGAATGATTCAAAGTTAAGTCTCCCAATGTGACAGTCTCAGTAGTTTATTTCAGTTGCCTGTGTTGATATCTTGTATCTGCTCTTTGGCAAATATTTTCAGCAACTTCATATTTCAGAAAAGAGAACTACTTAGGTAAAATGCTTCCAAGTGCAACTGTAACTTTTTCTGTTACTTAGTTTGTTTTAATAGGGCGTGTTTATTTTTTAAAATTATCTTCCAATTTTAGACCCCACCAAAGCAATTTTTGAGCAGCAACTACAACTGTTTCGAGGTTCCCTTTTATCTTGTGTTGTCATTAATCTCTGTGCTGCTCTCAAGCCTTTGTTGCAGATACTAAAACTTATTTCAAATGAGCAGCCTAAATTTTTTCCCCAAAACATGCAGAACACGTCATAGTCACATTCTTTCTGTTTTTGAGAGAGAGAACTGTTTGTGACAAGCAGGAAATTCTAACATATCTGAGAAATAAAATTATCCATAAACCTCAAAAGGTGTATCTGCCCTCATCCACAGCAGGATTTAATTTTGAGGAGCTTGCTTTTTGTTAAATTGCATTATTTATTCTCTGTAATGGAAATGAAATTTCTCTTCCTTCCCAGCCCTGAAATTTAAAGCCCAACAGGTGAACCTAGGAAGCAGTGGTCATAGTGGTCAGGCAGAGAAATACTTCTCTCCTACACCTGTCAATCACTGAGAAGTAATAATGGGGAATTTAGAGTGGTCTAGTTCAGTGGAGAAAAAAGCAAGTGGAAATAAACATAGTATACTATACTATCCCAATATAGGGATAGTAAAGATGGTATTAAAAAACCCTAAAGATCTGACATTTAGGAGAGTTGATACAAATGGTAAAAACAGAGGGGAACAACATAGCTGTGAGTAGCATAGCTTAAGCTATTAAGTACCTTAGGAAAGAAGAAAGATCTAGTTGCCATATAGGTCTATCATCTTAGAAATGTGCTAGTGTTTAACAACCCAAGAATGTTCACTGAAGGTCTGTGTTCCATTCCAGCACCTCTAGGTTTTTTTCTTTCTCATATAGAAAGACAGAGTGCTGTTTTCCTTAATATGTTAGCTGGGAAGTATGGTTTTCAACTAATTCGATGAGAAGTTTTCTGATGTTTGGCTGGGCATCGGTAGAGAGTTGACTGAAGAACTCACTTGTGTTTTAAACTTGAAAGAGTTACTAGAATGGGAAGGAGATTTAAGAAGATGCTTGTTTGGTGTGGCTACTTATAAAGGACAAATGACAAAGTATGAATAACAACAGGTTATTTGAAATTCCCAGGAAAAAAATTACAGACTACCTGATTCAGAGAGTAAAGCAGATGAAGATTATATGCAATGGCAGTCATGATTCTGTTTTGCAAGATTCTGGGCATAGGTTGTAAAAGTAACCACAGAGATGGAATGAATCTAGGGTTCAGGAACCTTTGATGTATAGAGGTAGAATTGCCGACTAAAGTTGAAGCAGACAAAGCCAAATTGCCATACAGCTTTAATGGTGAAGTGACTAACCTTTATAACAGATGCCTAAGGGAGAGTAACCATTGCCAGCTGTCTTTGAGTTCAAATCTGTGGGTGGGTTTTTTAATTTAAGTAATACAATCAGGCAAGTTTGAGGGCCTTCACAGCAATGCTTATCTTCAAACACGGGAGAGCAGCCTATGTTAGAATCGGTGGCAGAAGCAGGTCAGTTACTCCAGTGTGGAGGATAAGAAATTACTGCCTTCCATCTGCAGTGTTGGCCGGGTGGATGTTAACTGCTAAGCTCTCCTGTGGCAGCCAAAGGCATGTAGGCAAGCGTCTCTATGCCAGAGCAACATGCCAGTTACTGTGTTTTTGTAAGAATAAATGCTAGACTTGGCTTAACATCAGCTTGACAGACAAACCACTTGGTGAACTTGTGGTCTAAAAGAATGAGTTAAAGTCTTCTTGAGTGATTTTCCTCTATCTGGCATTGTGTGGGATATGTAAATCCATGAAAGTAGTAACAGTTAAAGGGGACGGTGTTTATGTGAAAGGACATATTTTCTTACCTGTTACACTTCTTTGAACCTTAGCATTTCTCTGCCTGGCTTTGCAGCTGAAGAACCTGGGATACCACTCAAAGAGCAACTGTATCCTACTCCATTGCAGGAAGTTTTTTAGGATTTAAAAGCTGGGATTGTATCATAGTTGTCATTTAAAAGATAATTAGTTAATAATAAGCAGCATTATGCATTTTCTCTATGCAGTGGAGGTAGGACTGTGCAGCAGTTCTGGCTTTTGAGTGCAGAATACACTGCAAGTTGCAAGATTAATTTCCACAGGACAGGACATATCTGGAAATATCAGGAAAATAGTTCAGTTCGGCACAGGCAGAGCTGATTCAGTGCAAAAGCATGCAAATGTTGTGAGGCAGCAGCAATCAGCCAGGAAACTGTTCAGGGCAGAATAGTCGCTGACTTGATATACAAAGGTCTGAAAACAATCAGAATTCTGTGCTTGTGTAAGGAATAAAAAACCCGAACACTTTTGTTTCCACAGGATCCACCTCGGAAGTGTGTGGTGCAGAAATCTGTCTGCTAGCTAAGCATGAGAGCAAAACCTGCTTGACTTGAAAGCTTTTCCCCCATTGCATAAGAAATAAGTATTTTTCTGACATTGCAATGGACAATGGAAATGCTGTTTGAACTTTTAAGATCTTGTATAAATGTGCTTAGGCTCTGTGGAACATTATTAATATCTGTATATAATTACTTTTTTTTTAAGATACACTGAGAAGATGTTTGTCTTATTTCTATATATAGAAGATCTAATTTTTATTTGAACTACCAAGTGAGAACAAGTCAGGTGTATTTAATAGAATCTTGCAGCTGGAATTGTGAGGTTCACTGAGAAAACACTTGAGAGATGTCAAAGCAGTGTTTGGATTATTTATATAAAATATATAGTTTCTGGAGATTCTAAACTACAGATGCAACTCTGTGTCTTATTCCTATGTTTAATCCATGCATCAGGGTGTCAGGCTGACACTCTTTACACTTGCTTCTACTCTGAAAGACATCATCTCTACATGTCATTCTCATTGGAATATTGGTCTGCTTTTGAGTCAAAGGTCTCAAGAAGAAGATGCCAGTGGCTGCTTGTCTTGTGAACCTGCATTAATGGCTTGGGCAAGGCCACACACAAAGGCAGCAAGCTGTGTTTTTTCCATGTATCTTGTGTTGCTATAGTGCAGCTCTAATGCAGCTAGAAGTGCATTTTTCTACATAGGTCAGTCTCATGACTAAGGGACTATCACAGTCTTTTGAATGGGAAGATACTAGGTTATTATTACCTGAGCCTGAGGAGTCTTGGTGACTTCCTGGCTGTTTGAAGTGGTGTGGTAAGCTGCTCAGTTACAAGTATGCCTGGCATGTGCAGTGTATTTTAACACCTTGCAGCAGCCTCTGCTCTGGAAACCACCCTAATTTTCAGACTCTTGGACACAGAGAAATACAAGCAGAGAAAGGTCACCAGGAAGGGGTATGAAGCAGTTGGACCCATGGAATCTGAGGTGGGGAGTGGTAGTATTCTGGAATAGTGTATTGTATCTATACAGTAAGCAGATCCAAACTTATGAAAAGGGGTATCTCAGTTACTGGATTCCAATGAGAAGACTGAGTTGCTCCTTCTGAACTGGGATGTACTTATTGAACTGTTTACTGGGGGACTGTAACTGAACATGTTCCACATGACCTTATTCTGAAAAAGGGTAATACTGCAGTACAATTGCCTGTAAAGGAACTAGGCAAGGTGGTAGACTTGATCCTCTTTCCACCCCTTTCTCTGCAACCCGTCTATCTAATGTCTATGAGCCATGCTCACTTGGTCTCCAGTGAGAGAGAACACATGTGCTACTCCTTTACATGTCCCTTCTCTTGCTTCACAGTAAAGCATGCAAGATGAACATGTTTCGGTGCTGGGCTATCTTCCCAAATCCAAGAGATGCACACTGATACTAGGAACTGAGCAGTCACGTGTTTGTTTCTGGAATTGTTGCATAGTACAAAGTGTTTGTTCATTTTGAATTGTGAGTGTGAGGGGTACAGATTATTAGGTATGAAGTTACAAGTTCTAGACAAAATCTCAGAAGGAACTTTTTTTTTTTTTTTTTTTTTTTAAAGCTTTTGTGTTTGTGTTTGGTTTTCCTTGCCTTGTCCAGCTGTAATCTGGTTGCATTTGTAGTTACAGACACATCTTGATGTTGTGTCCCTCTCTGATTCCTGGACAACAATAATTAGTATATGTGTTTTTCTGTTTCCTCAGCCTGTGTTCTGAGCATTCTGTAGTATGAGCAGTGGCTGGTATGTGTGTCAGGAGAAGAGTTAGTCCAAGCTTGGTGCTGTAATTTTTGTATCCTCATCAAGTCACATTTTGAAATAGCTACCAAAAGACATTTGGTAATGACTGAAGTTGACACCAGAGGCTTAGGCTTTACTAGAAGAACAGAATCACAGAACTGCAGAGTGGTTGAGGTTGGAAGGGACCTCAGGAGATAATTTTGTCCATCCATGCCCTGCTCTAGCAGGGCCATGTGCAGCCAGTTGCCCAGGACTGTGTCCAGGCAGCTTCTGAATGTGTGCTAGGGTGGAGACTCCACCACCTCTCTGGGCAACCTGTGCCAGTGCTTAGTCACTGTCAGAGTGAAAAAGTGTTTTCTGATGTTCAGAGGAAACCTTATGTGATTCAGTGTATGCCTTTTGCCTCTGGTCCTGTCACTGAGCACCACTGAAAAGAGCCTGGCTCTGTCCTCTTTGTGCCCTCTCTGAAGGTATTTATACACACTGGTAAGATTTTCCCTGAGCTTTCTCTTCTCCAGGCTCTATGGTTCCACCTCACTCAGCCCTTCCTCATACATTAAGTGATCCATTCCTTTCATTATCTTTGTGGCCCTTTGCTGGACTCTGTCCAAAACGCCCATGTCTCTTTTGTACTGATGATCCCAGATCTGGACACAGCAATCCAGTTGTGGCTTCACCAGTACTAAGAAGAGGGGAAGAGTCACTTCCCTTTATCTATTGGCAATGCTTTGCCTAATGCAGACTAGGATGCCATTCACCTTCTTTTCAGCAAGGGCACATTGCTGGTTCCTACTCAACTTGGTGTCCACCAGAATACCCAGGTCCTTTTCCACCAAGCTGTTTTCCTGCTGGTGGTCCCCAGCATGTGCTCGTGCATGGGATTGCTCCTCCCCTGGTGCAGGACTTTATTGAAGTTCATGAGGTTCATGTTGGCCCATCTCACCGTGCTTTTAAGAGGTCCCTCTGTATGGTAGTACAACTCACATGTATCTCAGCCATAATTCTGTTTGGTGTTTTCTGCAAAGACTACCCTTCTGAAGTTCAGATCTCTGCTCTTCTGAGATGTTTAAAGATCTATTTTAATCTTGGAAGATGTAAAAAACAAAAACTCAAAGGAACAAAAGTTAGTCTTAAATCTTCAAAGAAAAGTCACAAGTGTCTCAAATGTAGTTTTAAAGATCAGTATGTAAAATCTGAATGAGATACAAATCCTGGGAGTGATTTTTTTACTGCAAGGATTAGACAAAAGGTAGATAAGGATCAGAAGCTTGCAACCTAGGAGAAATTAAAAACTGCAAAATGCTCCAAGTT
The DNA here is from genome assembly GCF_000747805.2 of Chaetura pelagica. Lineage (NCBI taxonomy): Eukaryota > Metazoa > Chordata > Aves > Apodiformes > Apodidae > Chaetura > Chaetura pelagica. Next base: position 11,086 of record NW_009953070.1, read on the forward strand.
TATAATAGGAATGTTGAGAGCTGCCTAGAATACTTGTTGCACTCTGTTTTGAGAAGAACAAGTCTTCCTAAGGCTGCAGAAATATGCCTTTTTTTTTTTTTTTTTCCCCTTTCCTTTTTTTTCCTCCCCTCTTTCATTCTTGTTATGAAGCTCACAGGAAAGTTCCAGTAGGGGACTCAGGTCTTTGGCTGCAAGATGCAGCTACCAACTGTTGCATATAACACTCTGCAAATCAGTCTATGGTTGTTTTGGGCTCTACAGGATTGTGATGCCATGTGTATTATATAGTCTGGGTTCAGACTGAGAGGTTTTCCAGCTCTTCTTCAAGGATTAATACTCAAGGGAAGTATTGGAGTGAACATGGGTGCTGTTGAGTTGGGATTGCTGTCACTATAGGTCTGAGGGTGTTTGGTGGTATATGTGTCTGCTAAGTACTGAAGTCACCTTAACTGCTAATTTGGCACCAGAGAAGATGCGTTGAATTGTGGCATATAGAGAGGAGATTTCAAGTCCAGAGGGAATTTCAGTTGGAATCCTGAGCTGTGGTGTAGGGATCCTGGCTCAGCAGGGATTGAGGTTTCTCCTGTAATTGTTTTTCACTGGCTCATTCTGTACTGAGTGTTGGGCTGTGATGTTTGTCTGCTCCATAGAACAGGCTTGAGTAAAGCTGAACACCAGACTGTAGAGTGGGGAGTTCTGGAGTGACTTTCCAACCAGGATAAGGCAATGCAGCAAGTCCAGAGCTGTGCAAGGGAACAAGCTAATCATAGAGAGTTTTCCACCACCATTGTGTTACTGGATAATTGTCAGGAAGTCTATGGTTGGTCACTCTTTGGCACTAAGTCTAGAGAAACCCTTTGGTAACAGGCAGCTGTCATATCTGGCATGATATATCCATGCTGTTGTATTGGTATTCTAGTTGCAGTATAGTATCATAGAGTGGCTTTCTTGCATCTGGAAAGCCTGTACAAAGAGGATTCTACCACTCTGAAGTCAGGCCACTTTAATGTGTGGGAGGAGTCAACATGCTCCTGTTGGTAAAGGGAAGGTAGAATGGAATACAGACAATTTGCAGTGGTGGCTGGAGGTGAAACTGAAATACCCTGACTTAAGAGGTGGCCAGCTGTGTACAGACCTGTGCAGAACAGCAGGGTGTTGGTCATTTCTCTGTATGGGGTTATAGCTTCACAGCTTGGCCCCTCTGAGCTGGCAAAAGGGTGCACCTGTTCTCTGCTCATCTCTCTGGTGCAGGAAGGGGAGCCATGTGGCCCTGCTACTGCTTAGCGTGTTGGAGCCATATCTTTGAGAGGTCAGATGGGCTGCAGGGATGTGCCTGGAAGAATATCACTGCATATCTTTCAGGTCCTAGCACTGGCATGCCCATTACAAGCTTGCCTTGTGTGTTTCACAGTTGGTTATCTATCTCTTGCTTCTTGTACATGTGTTTACTACTTAATCTTTCCATCTGTTGATTGCTATGAAGATCTATACTCAAAAAAGCCAGTTGTGGAAGAGAGGGAAGTAATCTGTTGTTTTTACATGTCTTTAGTGATTCAGTAGTGATGATTTTGACCTGGGTCCAGCAGCTGACATCTTCATGGAGACAGAAGAGAAGGATGCATGCTGTAAATGCAATGCATGCTCTTTCAGTATCTGTGGAGTGTAATGTCACACATGAAGGCCCTGGAGCATTCCTTGTGAAGTTTAAATTTGCATCTGTGAACAAACATTAGCTTACCAGAAGTATTAAGCAAACAAATTATAATATTAATAGTAGTAGTGAGATATGTACATATGACTACACTTTATTTTGTCATTGTGTTTTTATGCTCACCCAATAATTCTAACTAGTCTTCAGACTGATAAAACTAATAAGTGTAGGAGACAAGGAGGAGGTATGTTGTTTACCCTCAAAAGGTAGCAGCAATCTTCATATGGCTAAATGTTGGATGAGGCTAAATTTGATAGGG
>NW_009953070.1:13150-26528 GCF_000747805.2 Chaetura pelagica
AAGAAAAAAAAAATCTACCTAAAAATCAATGTGGTGTTGGAGATTGCATGGGTGGCAGAAGAAGGCAGGTGAAAAGAGTTAAAATGCCCACAGCAGATTTATTGCCTTACAGGTTCTGAGTTTAAATACAAGTTAAAACTACATGGTGGATACCACATATTGCCTGTGGAAGGGCTTTTTTAAATAGAGTTGAGTCTAGAGCAGTCCATCATTGTAGCACTTGCATGTCTTCCATCTTCATGGGAACCATAATATCTGTGATTGGAATCCAAATGCCTACTTAATCGCATTCTCTGGTCTGCACATCTTCTGTCTTTATGGTGTAAGCATCTTCTGCCTGATCTGAAACTGTTGCTGTGGTCTGCTAGTTTTATTTATGTAAATTTAGGTTTTCTGGTTACGTATGTTGAAATTATTTGTGAAGTTATGAATCTTCATATGCATGTACATATACAAAAATATGACAACTATATAAAAGATGTAGTTATCATTATTGCGTGTTAATTTATCTACATAAATATCCATATTGCTGAGAAAGAGGTTGTAAACCTTCGATCTTTGGAGGCTTTCATACTTATGTGGGCAAGACCCTGAACAACTTGGTCTGACTTTCATATTACCCCTGCTTTGAACAAAAGATAAGTTTAATTGTCTTCAGAGATTTCACAGAACCTAAGTCTTAAGGTAACTCTGATATTAAAAAAACTGCCCGAGGGTTCCAGGAGACTCACGTTAATATACTGCATTTCTGCAAGGATATTGATGCAGGATCTGAGTTACAGCTCTATCAAGCTGGATTGCTCTTCCCCATTCTGTAGATGAATCTGTGCAGTAAGTGTATGTGGAGTTAGTCTTGACAGTAGTCTCTAAAGCATTCAAGCATAAGCATGAAAGAATGAATAGAGGTTTGTTCCAATAAAGTGCATGTGTATACAGTTGGGCATGGCTGGGTGAGTCAATGGGAGAGAATGATATTGAGAGAACACTAAAGTAGGGTTGAATAGTGGTGCTGATCTGTGCGAATAATTAATTATACTTCCTTCTGTAGGTTGTCCTCTTCACTTCTCACATGGGTGTATACAGGAGACAATAAGCATAGCTTAAACAGCCTTATACAATTCTGTTTCAACAGTTGGGCTTCCATAAATTCAGCTTTCTTACTACTGCATTATAGCAGAGGTATTGTCTGCAGTTTTTCCTTCAAAAGTGCTCAGATAAGAGGTCTGTATTACACTTCTACAAGTCCAACTTAAAGCAAACTTGCAAGGGAACTGTTAGCATTAGGACTGTTCTAATGTAATGTATATGTGGAAGAAAAACCTAGACAGAATAAGGTTATACAATTTGACGTGATTTAAAGGGCATTTTCACTCTAAATGAGAAATTAAGCCCAGTAGGAACATATATTGCAACTTATATAAATAGTGTTTAGTCAGATTAATGAGGAAAAAGGATCTAGAAAGGAAAAAGGTCCATCTTTAGGTCTCTTTCTAACTGCCAAGTTTTTTAATAAACCCCTGGTTTGCAATCTGATCTTGTGGTGGCCAGTTTGCCATTGTATTTACTTGAATCACAAAAGAAATACCTATTCTATAATTTTTTTTACACGCTTCTTTGCTCCCTTAGTTCACAGACAGTCTTTGGGGTACGAGAGATCTTTGTGTCTCTAAACATCTTTGTACATGTCCTTGCCTACCAGCAGTTGGTTGTGGTGCTGATTTTCAGACATTCATGCAGAACACTTCCCCATAGCAAAGAATATGGTTTGACTTCTGACTCCTTTTCTTTGCCTTGTCAGTGTGATTGTAGCCTTGACTAGCACTATGCTAGGCACTGTATTTAAGTGGAGGAAGTGGGATAATGGCGTGGGAACTGGGCATTGGATTCCATGTGGTAAACAAGTGCACTGTGCATCACTCGCTTCATATATTCTTTTATTAGTGTTATTGTTATTATAATTTCTTACCTCCTTGTGTTGTCCCATTAAACTGTACTTATCTCAACCCACAAATTTAATCTTTTCTTCCAGTTCTCCTCCACATCCCACCAGAGTGGGGGAAGGAGTGAGCAAGCAGCCATATGGTGCTGAGTTTAGGCTGTGCCTGAGCCATGACAGGTGGATTCTGTTGATAGATAGGAAAGGGACTGTGGTACAGATCTTCCTGGCTATGCCACTATTTCTGTAAATGTTACTGTAGAACAATCTATTGACAAGGAAACAAGATGTGGTTTGGAACAGTTGTGCATTGTGTATGAAGTGCAGAATTTTTTTTTATAAAACATATTTCCCAGTGCATGGGAAAAAACCTCAACTTTTAGTTGGACTTTTTTTTTTTTGCCACCTGGTTTTCTGAAATGAACAATACCTTTTGACTGCTTTGTCTGTCCATCCTTCCATAACTCTTGTATCTATTGGCAGATACTGAAAGGTGTATTTTCAAATATAAAAGAGTTGAGTGGACAGGTCAAGGAAGGATCTTTTCCTCATTGAGGGGAAAGCAGATAGAAATCTGTTTTTAAACTTGCAACAGCAGTATCTGAGTGGCCTGCATTGCCTTGTGTGAAGCAGAGGCACACACCAATAGTGGGTAACTGCAGTTACTGCCTGGGCAATTTAGGGCATAGAGGAGAGAAATGAGGAGGCAAAAAGACACAAACTGTTATTTACGTATCAGTTTGTAAGCAGTTGGGTCCTCTGCCAGTGAGTGTGTGAACCTGCAGAAGCTGCAAAGATCAATTAGTCTTCTCTGAAAATTAAGCCTTATGTATGCAGGAGTAGCTTTTGAAACCCTGCTACTAAATACTGGCATGCTTTTTTTTTTTTTTTCTTCTCAATACTTTGCTACCTGTCCACATCTTGCTTGAGGAATTTAGGAACTACCTTTTCCAGTTTGTGCTTCTGTTACATTTTAGACAAGGAATGTGTCCCTCTCCAGAAAGCAAAGCTATGAATGAGGCCTAATGCAAGTCTTTCCAACACTCAAATTTATGTATGAAAGGAAAGTCACTATACACAGCTCCATCCGTAGGTTAGACCTCTAGTATAACAACAGATTTCTGATTCATTAGCAGAATGTGTTCAAGGGCAGGTTGGATGGGGCTTTGAGCAACCTTGTCTAGTGGGAGGTGTCCCTGCCCATGCAGGGGGGTTGGAACTAGGAGACCTTTAAAGGTGCCTTCCAACCAAAACTATTCTATGATTCTATTCTATTAAAAATCCTTCTTTTACCCTTCCTGATCCTTTGACTGACCCTTTTGGGAATTCAACCACATACAGATAGCAGCATTTGCTTGTTTTCCAAGGCTGTGAACTTTGTTTTGAAAAAAGGTGGCACTGAGGCTATAGGGAGGATTACTCAGCAGGTTCTTGTATTCAGTGCTTCATGTAAGAAAGCATAAGTGCAAGTCTTTACTCATTTGGAAAACAAATCCAGATCAAACTTCAGAGGCCCTCTTGGTGCAGGCTGAGCTTTGTCCAGGCTTCATCCTCAGAGAAGTTTCTGATGTGTAATTGTCTGAGGAAACATTTGTCTAGGGCATGTTTGGGATGCAAGACCTTGAGATGACTTGGAGACAAGGAGAAAAATTAGGTATTTGTCAAAAATGGTTGTAAAAAAAACCAAACCAAAACAAAAATCCACTTAATATGGAGTGTATTCTATGGTAGCTAGAGTCTTGTGACTATAAATTCTCAGACAGGATGAGGCATTTTCATTACATTGTGTTAAATGTGCTAACCCTGGTTTTCTTTGATATAAATTCAGTTTGCAAATGCTCTTATCTCTGCTGATGATCACATGTTCTTGTCTGTGATTGCCAGTCACAAAAGCCAAGAGAGGACAATATAGTCTGTTCTTTTAATATTTAAGTATATAGTAATAATGAATATATAATATTAAATAATAAATCTCCCCTTGAAAAAGAGTGTCCCCTAATAATAAGGCTGACAAAGGTTTGGCTGACAGGAGGTCTTTGGTATTTTACTTCATGTTACTTAACATAGTTCCTCGTAGATGCTTCCAGAATACTGTGTCCTTAATCACAATAGCCAGTAAATCAGTCAGATAACAGAGTTCTATGCTGAAATTGTTGTTTCAATGATAGATGTTTTGTATTTCCTTTCAGTTCAAAAAGAGTTTATCCATAAAGACTCAATTTATTTCTGCATGGTAGTCCTCGTTTTTTTTTGTTTGTTCTTTTTAAAATGGGATTTATAGTCAGCAGTATCTGAAAAATTATGCATTTAGGTATGGTCTTAGTTTTCTTCCTGTGGCTCCAAATGCAAATAATTCTTTTGCATATGCGAATACTAGTTTAAACTTGTAATTAATATATTAATTTATGTAGGTATTACATGGTATTTTTAAAGACTAGAAGAACAAAGACTGGATCAGCAACGAAGCTTGCATCTTAGTTAATGCACATTAGAGAGGTAAACCAGAATCTCAAGCTTGTATTTAATTGTGTGTGTGGGGGGGTGTTGTTGGGTTTTTTGATCTTGTATCCGTTAGCTGACTTTTGAGCTATAGCTAAAGTTTTTAATTTGTCAACTTGTTTGGTAACTTAGCCATAATCCTTTTCTTCTGCCTTTGAGCTTTAACAGACAACCTGCTAGGGAGAGCTCCTGTGAGTGTTCCCTAAATCCTTTTTCTTTCTGATCACAGAAGCTGAAACACAAGTTTTATTTACTTTTGATCAGTGCACTTCTTTATGTTTTGGAGTTTCTTTTGCTTGAAGTTACTCATCCCTCTCATTTCTATGACTAGATCTACATAATAGAAAATCATATCATATGTGTATGGGATGCCACAGATTGGGCATTTATAGAACAGGAATCAGAAGTTGCAAGAGGTCACAGTTCACTCCAATAATCTTGCATTCTGTTAAAAGAGAAGCCACAGGTCTTTAGCAATAGCCCTGACAAACACAGCCAATTGAGATGTGAATTTGGAAACCAGTGGCTGCCTGAGACCTTCAAAAGATTTGCTGGTAGCTGTGATTCTTTTTGGCAGGCAAGACCCACATGAAAATGGTTTTGGCAGAGAAGACAGGCAAGTTATCTGTTCTGCTCCAGTTTGAACCCTGTGTCTGAATGCCCTGTTCAAAACCTCAGCATGTTGCCCCTTGTCTGATTGTGTCTAAGGCAGATGTAGCAGTTACAGCATTAGATCCTGAGGAGCCTGACTACTTGAGACTTCTGGGAGGGATGCATTGGTAGATGATGGATTGCACCTATCCCTTCTCTTTCCTGTCCTATGTTTGTCAGTCACTAACATGAAAGATCAGTTTGGACATTGGTTAAGTTTAGCCATGTGCCTTGGAAGTGCACATAACCCAAGATGTGGGAAGAGCACAGCATGCAAGCTATAAGCTGGGATCTTCTGGCATTGGCCTCTGGACCACAGAAAACAAATGACTGGCTGAGGCCAGTTTGCAGTTCAGTGGCAGAAGTGTTGTTGGGAGAGAAAAATGCAACACAGATATCCCCATCTGAAAAAGCAATGAGCCTTGGGAAACATTAAGGCACTTTGTCACATGGAGAGGTCTGTTCCTACATGCCCGTGGGGGATAGATGACAGCATGGTGCTCTAAGTTTGGATCTTACCCACATGGCATGGAGTTATATAGGATCATGACCTGCAGAGCTTACTGCATGTACAGGGGATGTACCTGGGATACTCAGAGGCTTGTGAACAGAACTTGCACGTAAGATTGGCAAGCTTGTGCTTTGTGAAGATGAAATAATAATTAATATCTATGGAATGTATATGGAATATACATGGAAACAGTAACAGTCAACAGGGGAGCCCTCTGGTAGCTGAGAGCTGCAAAGCTACTTTTAGTAAGGAAAAAGAAATACACGTTTCCAGGAAAGTGAAGCAGACTGCACTTTCTCCCAAGTGCTAAAAAGTGGGTTTGGGATTTGTTTGAGGATTTTTGTTTGGGTTGGTTTTTTGTTTTGTTTTGGAGACTTTTTTGGGGGGGTGGTGGTTTGGGGGAACCATTTTGCCCAGTCCAACAAATTTGATACATGACCAGATTGAAAACGTAATTATGGAAAGCTATACAGAATCTCACAGTGCTTGTGACAGTATTAATCATCTGAAAGGTAGGAGTTTACACCCACTGTCCAAACTAAGGGAGGTTTTCACTTCAGGGATTACTGCAGTGGATATATTCCCAGCCTCAAATGGATCTGGGGCAGATTTACAGATAACAATTAAAATAATAGGAATAAACACAATAATGAAATAATGTGAGTTTTAAACTCCTTACATATTTTTTCTATTATTTCCTTGGTAGAAAGCAGCTTTTGCTTTGTTATAAATAACAAATAGCAAGTTAGTTGCTTTAGTCTGTCTGTTTGTGTTCTGTACAGTAAGCTCTTAAATATGCTACCATTATGCTTAGAGCAAATGAGTCTTGACTTTTATCTTGTTTGACAGCATTTTGTGTGTGTACTTTTCCTTCCTAGTATATTTTTGGCAAATGGAGAAGAAATATAAAATAATTGTGAGACTGCTTTCTGTTTCATGTTTTAGTAGTACAGTTATGCCAAGGATTGACAAGTACTACTTGTCAACAATTGTAATAGGAGTGCAGCACAGAGCCCACACTTCCATCCAGCATCTCTTGACAGGATTGCATCAGAAGACTAAATGGATTGAATTTCAGCTTCAGCATTTTTTTGAGATGTGACTAGAAGAAATTACTGCTGTGTGATACTAGTTGTTGGCTTTGTCTTAAGCATGTGCAGCTGCTGTCACTTGGATTTGCTGGTTGGGCATATGTTGCCAGACATGGCGGAGCAGAATTTTTTCCTTCGGTTTAACTGTTTTCTACAATCATAGGGCAGTAGTTTCAGACACTGAGAGAGAGTAATTTTTTTCCTCTGTTATCGTGTCAGCATGGTGGTTTGTGGTCAAACAGAAACTTCCAGTCACTTTGAAATTTGAGTGGAGGAAAACAAAGTTAATTCATAATTAAAACACTGATCCCAGATACTTTTGTATCCCCTATCTGTGACAGGTAAGTAGGCCTTACTGTGTAGGACCTGTGTAGGACAGGTAAGTCTTGCTCTAACACTTGTATCTTGTGTGTTCAGTGATAACAAATATGCCCATTCTTTGGAATGTGCTTGTGAGTGACCTGTAGTCCAGGGTTGGGAATTTACATTGAGAATGTGGTAGGGGTTTTTGGTTGACTATTTTTTTTGTAAATGCTTTTGTGTTTTGATTTTTTTTTTCCTAGTAAGCAAAATAAGTATTGTAAAATTGCAGTGTGGCAGTGTTGCAGGACGTGAGTAGTAACTCGGAAGTGCGTTAGCTGCTTTGTTCCCTAATCTTAAAGGAGATCTCTGCCTTTTATAATACAGCCTTCATTTACTCCATGACACTTGTGCAGGTGTTTGATCTGGTAATGCTTGTGTGTTCTTTTCTTGCTCTGTGTGGTGGAGTACATTGCCAGCAGGAGATAGAACAGATGTAGCTTCATTCTTAAAGCTGACATTGAACTCCAGTTGGTTGTTTGAAAAGATTGAAACTGTTGAAATATAGCTTCTGTGAGTCTTACTGGTGCTGATCTTAAAAATGTAAAGGAACTGGTGGGACACAAAGAGTCTTTATTGAAAAAATCCTTCTCAAAGAGCAAAGGCATTCATTGCAGAAGCCTTTTGGCTTTCCCTCCTTTGAGTGAGGGATTAGATGGGTGATCTCTCGGTGTTGGTTCTCACCCAAGTCATTTTATGATTCTGTGGAAATTCTGAGGCTGAGGCTCTCCTCTGCTTTCTCTTCTTCAGAATCTTTTGCCCATCCTACATTATGTCTTTGTTGTGTATTAATTCTTATATGAAGATTTTTTTCTTTGCCCTGGTCCCCATGTCAGCTTCTAGGAACAATTCTAAACTCTACTTCTTCAGTAACAGGGATAAATTATTCCTGTTACTTTAATCAGCTGATTGGAAAGCCTATGTAATCAATGGGACTTATGTAACATACCGTTAATTTGCAGGGATCAGAGAAGCGTGGTAATGTAGTTAAGATTTTCTGACCTTTAGGGTTTTCTGGTCTCCCAATGGAGGAAAAAAACTTGTTCTTCTGACAGATAATTTCTTTTTGCTGCTATTTGTCCCAGATCAGAAAATACAGGTAAACACAGTGTTTCTTTGAAAGACAGGCATCGGCGTAGGTGGTTTCAAGAAACTGAGTTTAAACAAGAAGCTTGTGTTATGTCTTCTCCTTTTCATCTTGAGAACGAAAATTACAGGTTTTATTTCCTGCTCTTTACTATTGCTGAGAAAAGAATAGCCTTTGAGTATTTATTTGAAAAAAATTATCAGTGTTTTCAGTTGTAGATAAAAACTCTAAAAAGCAGAGCAGGTGAAGTAAGTGCAAGTGAAAATGTGCACTTTAAAAAAAAATTTAACTTTTTTTTTCCCCTTCTGAATATTGACAAACTTTTCTGGTAAGAATTGCACTGGAATGAATGTGCTGACTGATTGCATCTTTCTAATTTGTCCATCCCAATTATTCCATATCTTGTGCTAGTCAGAAATATTTTGACACAGAATCTGCTTTTGTGAGTTTTCTCATATGAACAGGAGCATTTCTATTTCACCATCATTTAGTAACTGATTTGTGACAGTTGTGTCTTCATCCTCTGAACTTAGACTGTACTTTGAAGTTGACATAGGATGCAGCTGTGTGAAACTGTGTTTTTGCTGGTAGTGTTTTACTGTCTTCTAGTTTGCACATTTGACTGGAGATTCCGGTAACAGTTACTTTCTTGTCTTTCAGGTTTTGATAGCTGATGACTACTCAGATCCATTTGATGCCAAAAGTGAGTTGAGCAGAATGGGAAAAGGAGAGAACACTGGCTATATGGAACCATATGAAGCCCAGAGAATAATGACAGGTAAGAAAAGACAATTGCATATGTAAGCTTTAATTGCATAGCAGTTCATGGGGGTATTACAGCGCTATGGAACAGAAGTGCCCTTTGGCAATGCAAACCCATGATTCTGAAGATGCTTAGGTAGTCAATAGTAAGTGCAGTGGAGACTTTTCATGTGCCTTGCTATCTAAAAATGCTGCTCTGGACCTGCCTGTGAATATAGCTGATTTATACTGTGATGTGGGAAGATGAAAATGTGAGGAGTGGGATTTGGACTGTGTGCTGCCCAGCTTGGCAACATCAAGGCTGTCGTTTGTGTACATAGTAGGGTTGGCCAAAGCATGATGTTGTGTTAGTTCACTTAATGGTTGACCAGTTTGCTTACGGCCTTTTTTATCTCAACTAGATTAAGATTTCTTGGTCTTCTCTCTGTTGGAGCAGGACAACAAAGTTACATCTTTGTGTAGCTTCTTTCCTTCCTTGGTTCTGTGATGGTTTTTGTACCAATGGTAAGAATGTAACACTTGAGCAATCCTGTGAGCCCTTAGGTGCTATTCTTGTTAGTGTCATTCCTTTTCCGCTGTGTAGGGAGGTGGTTAGTGGTGGTATTGTGGTAGGAGTCTGGACGATTTAAACCTCTTGTCCTGGCATTATGCAACTGTATTGTCCCTATATTTTCCTCACATTAACTACATCAGCTTCTTACTTGTTGGCTCTGCAGGCTGTAAACTATTTCTGGGTATGGGGACATATGTTCCTAATTTATGATAATTTAAGTCAGTCAACACACATCTTTGTGCAGTTCAGTTGTGCATTTCTTGGATTTGTACAGCAGATCCTCTTTTTCTCATTATGAGGTAAAAGTCACTCTTCTGCCCAGTTAAGTTGATTGTATGCTTTCCTTTTCTATTGGCAGCTCCTGTTTTGGGCCCTCAGAAAAGATTAATCAGTGGGGGAAGATGAGGCTGTTGGATGCAAAGATCCTTTTTTCATGCAAGTGTTCCAATTTTTCTTTTTTTTTTAAATAGCATTTCTGAAGAGAGAGACAGCAAATTACATGTATAGACTATGTTGTTTGGAAGTTTTCAGTGTCTTATAGAGGGACTCTGAGCTTTTATTTCTCATTGGTGTAAAGCTGTTCATTCTAGTTGAGTAATTTCTCAGAAAAACAAATTAGTCCAAGCAAGTTCTTGTTCTTTGTGCATCAGTGATGAGCAGTTGCAATTTTAACTATGATGCTAACAATGCTTCGATTCTTTCTTCCTGTGTTTAGAATAGGAGCTTTTTCTATCTCCTTTTCCAGATTAGATGTAATAAATTAGATGTTTTGGTGAACAGTACTGGATGGTTTAGCTAAGTGAGAGACAGTGAATTTGTGTGGTCTTGAAATGGCAAGACACTCTTTTGCCAGATTGATGTTTAGTTCAGCTGATAAATTGTTAAATCTGCTCTGTTATTATAAAGCAAACCTTAGGAGCTCTCAAAGATGCTAAAGGCACTTTTGAAACTGGGGCTTAATTGTGGCCTAGTTAGTCCTAGAGAGAGAAAATCTGCATATCCCAGAAGAATTTACCTTTAGGAGACACAGAAAACAGAACAGCTTTTTGTCATTTATTCTTTGTTTGCAGAGGAACCCAAAGTTTTGATGAAATTTGGAGACTAGGCATAAGGACTGGTTTGGAATAGGAGCCTAAAGTTTTTGTGCTTGACACTTCCTTGAGGTAGTAAAGGATTTGGCAAAAGCAGATGTCCATATGAGTTAAGAACTTTCATCTAGAGAAGCTGAGTTGACACCTAAATAGAAATGTCTGATTCCTAAAGTAGCAAATATATCCATTCAAAGCTTATTCTTCCTCCCTGAGAGCTCCATGAGCTCACAATAGCGATGCAGTTGGTTCTCATGTGATGTTTAATCTATTAAAAAAAAATAATTGAAGCTGATTATTTCAATTAACTACTTGATGGTCTGTCTGATTCCATGCTGTCTGTGGTCAGAATTGAGTTCAGTCAGACCTGTAAGTTTCTTCTGTTGATAGTGTCCCCAGAAAATACTCTCTTCCCAGATTTGTCATTATATTTGAGAGAAAGCAACCTTTACACCAAGGTTTGGAAAGGCTTTTTGAGGAAAGGCTTGTCCTGAGGCTGAGGTAGAATGCTTGTTTATAAGATACTTTCATCTCCTAGCAGCCAAACACATGTGCTAACCTTTGCTGATATTCCTAAGTGTCTGTCCTGTCTTCAGGAAGTCCATGCCAGAGGTTCAGAGAAAACACCTGGGAATGCAATTCCTTGTGTGCTGTGCAGTGTGAGTCTTAGCTTGGGTGAGTATGCACCCAAAGCCATAGGAACATTATTGCATCTTTGCCTTATCCCCAGCCTGTTTAGGGACTGGATGTCCCAAAGCAAATTTAAATGTATGAAGGAAGTTCTCTGTGATCTTGGTATCTGGCATGCCATATCGTGGACTGTATCCATGGAGTGAGATCCTGGCCTGGCTTCTATCATGCATGCAGCTGTGTGTGGAAATGAGTTGAGATAGCTAAGAAGATGCTCATTTCTAAGCATTCTGAGAAATAGGTGGACCAGAGAGAAAAAACTAACATGCTAAGAAGGTAACAGTATTGCTGATACTACCTGGATAACCACATCCTAACAAGAAATAAATGAGGAAGGATTGGAGGCAAAGATTAAAGAAGAAACAAAACAAGGTAACATTACTGTAACTAGGGTTCCTCAAAAGACTGCAATCCGATGTGTTGATTTACATCTGAGCTCATTAACTCCAGAAGGGACTCTGCTCTCTTGAACCAGCAGTATAAATCCCCACTTCTCCCTTGCAAGGGCCAGACTGTGTCACAGTGTATTCTAAGTATGATGTCTCTGCTGCTTTCTTATGCAGGTTTTTAATTCTTATTTTTCCCCTAGTGCCACTCTGTAGCTGCTGCAGTAGCTGCAGCAACAATGTGTGGCCTATCACAGAAATAACTGCATTACCAAGCCTGTGACCAAGCATCATTGCTTGTATCAGGTGTAGGTGGTACTTCATGCTGGAGAGGGAATTCCTGACAGGAGCCCTGGCTGGAGCTGCCACATTTGAACAGAAGTGAATGGCTGAGACACTGTCAGGCCAGAGTGGTCGTGCTTGTGCCATCTAGGCTGTTCCATCATCCGTTTTTCTCAGGGAATTCTAGGGGAAGAGAAATTAGGTTCCACTCCCATCAGCCTGCCCTGGATGTCAAGTACGGGAGACAGGTCTGTTTATTTTCTATGGCAATTCCTTACCTGAGAGGAGGAAAGGTGCCCTCGATTCATGGGTATGGCTATGCTGGGGAAAAATCCCTTTAAAATCCTCTTAGTAAGGCCCTATCCCAGTCATACCCTGCGAGCTGGAAGAGATGGTGCCTTTCCACTTTCTCCTGAACACTGCATGTTGACACAGCTTTTCTGGAATCAAAAGCCAAATTAAGACAGTCTATACCACAGCCATCTGTGGGCTGGATCATAGAGTTCATCTAAAATTCACCTTTGGAGGAGGATCCAATTTCAGATTGTCTCTCAGACAAGGGTACAATGTCAGACAACTTGTTCCTCAAAGAACTGTATCCTTTTAAAGGTGTAATAAAGTATACAGGCTGTGAGAGTGAGGTAATAGACTGCATCTCTTGTCCTTCTTAGCTTGCTGCTTGGCTTTCAAGGGAGCCCCCTACCCCAACTCACAATTTTTGGAGTATAATGTGCCTAGCTATATTATAAAAATAATTTTGTTTGAGCAATAGTACAATTCGGGTCAATTCAAGTCTCAAAGTAATTTGGAACCACATTGTTGAAGATATGGGTTGGGAGGAGTTGTGTTCTGTGAGTGGGGAAGTGAAAAGCCTTATCTAAGGGGTATGCCTTAGATATGTGGTAAAAACACTGCTGTCCTTTCCAGAGCAGAAGCTGTGGTTTTTGTGCTCTAAAACGGGTAGTGAAGGAGAGTTGGGGCAGGCTAGGCCCTTGAGTTAAGACAGTGGTTTGAAAGTTGAGCTAAATATGTGGTGAATCAGTGCCTTGATTTTTTTAGAGGCCTAGAAGTGCCTCAGGTCTGTGTCCTGCTTGGAACTTTGAATGTACACCATGTTTTTACTTGGCTTTTTTTGACGACACCAAGTACTGTGCCAGGAACATCAATCCCTCCATGGGGTTCTGGCCTGTGTATCATGCATCTGCCTCAAGGATATGGTACACAGCAAAAAAGCCCTTCTACTTGTGTTTCAGGATTCTGTAGACTTCAATGGGTATCATTTCTGAAAATAGTTATTTTCCCTGAGAGGTAACATGTCATGTGGTATTCCTCTTGGACCAAATGCTGTGTTGTACTTCTGAAGGATATCAAAACATGACAATAAAATGTGTATTGTGCCTCTCTTCTGTTCAGAGTCACTTTAGAGGCTACTCAGGACATAAAAATGTCTCCTTCCAGACAGCCAAAAGCAGGTGTTCAGCA
>NW_009953070.1:26687-33707 GCF_000747805.2 Chaetura pelagica
GCAGGAATTCAGTTTTGTTATTGACTGATTTCTCAGAAGAGGCTAGTCACACAGTTGTCCTGGGACTTGGGTGTGTTAGATCTTGTAGGTGTGAGGCATTGCTGTCTCAGGAGTTCAGGAGAAAGGCTCATGTGCATTGAGTCAGCCCTGAATCAACACAGCAGCATGCTGCCAGTACCTTTTCAAGACTGGGATATGTAAGTAAGTCACAAAAGGGCTTCTGGCCATAAATGGAAAACTGAAGTCTCCCAGATGTAGTTAAATCTGAAAAGAACGTGTCCTTCCTCATGCAAACCTAGTTGTATATGGCAGACTGATCAGATGAGCTAAGGTATGTGCTTCAGGCATGGGTGACTGGTACAGGAAATGAATCTGTGTGCTGGACCTGAAGAGCTGGAAATTATTTCTGGGGATGCTCTAAAGCATTTGGATAATGGCAGGGAGATACATGTTGTCTTGCCTGTGTTGTTCAGGGCATTTATCAATCTGAGTGATGACACACCTGTACTATCAGCAAAGATGAACATAAACTAAAGGAAGTGCTTGAAGAGGAAGGGCAGAACCTCTATTCAGAGGGGCCTTAATAAATGTTATTTGTTATTAAATAAATTCTGTTAACGAGCTTTTTTGAGGTTAAAAACTGAGATATTAGAGAGATTTCCGAAGGAATATTCACAGCTTTGTTCACAGGCTCACAACAGTAGTATCGTCCTTCCTTTCTTCTTTTTTGGTGTATTATCATCCTGTCTCTGTATACATCATCCTGGCTATGCAATAGAACAGCAGTGAGCAAGTTTAACTATCTCACACCTAGGAATTTTGTGCTTTGCCTCCCTCCCTGCAGATGCAGAGAGCTGAGCATTGTCTGTAGGTGCAGGCAGTGCTAGGAGAACAGATGCCTTCATGTGCTTCAGTGCTTCTTTCAGGGGAGTGTGGTAAGAGTCTGTGACTGAATTTCAGTGGAATCTCCAGTGCATGACAGGCAGCCTAACAAAAGCAGTGCACCTGTCTTGACTGAGACCTCCCCTCGGACATGCTGGGAGCAGTAGTTCTGCCTTGCTGCAAGCTATCACAGAAATGCTGGGAGTGTGGGGAAAAAAGCATTCCCATGAACCTGCACCTACTTCAAAAGGTCTCGGATGCCAGTTTCCCTTGGAACTGGAGAGGCTGTTTTTTTGTTCAGACATGTAACTTCATCTGAATAGTCACTACAGCACATTGGTGGTGAGTCAGTTCATGTAAAATCCTTTACCAGGTGGCCTCTGGCATCTTGCTTGTTGGCACTGAGTTTACCACTGCAAATAATGTAAAAAGTGCAATGATAATTTCTTTGATAATATTAGGCTGCATAGATTAGCACACACAGCATGGAATATTTAGAAAGAACATTTCTGGCCTATTGATGGTCACTAAGCCTGGCAAGCCAACTTGTGATATTTAAGCACTGTAGTGGTTGGCTAAAGATTTGCTGTTTGCTTGTATTTTGAACCTGGCAAACAACTGTAGCCAACACAGAAAAGTCACAGTGTGTTTGTCCACTAAGATCAGCAGCTGGCACAGTTTTCAAAAGAATTCAAGCTTCTTCTCTTGTTCCTACATTTCTCTGTGCTCCAATTCTAGATTATGTTTGAGGATCTAACACTAGGCTAGCCATGACTAGAATTCAGCCGCAAATTATAATTTATTCATAATCAATTAATCTCATATGATATTATAGATTCCTCACTGGAACTCTTCTGTTCATAGTCCTGTTGCCAGCTGGTATGAGTAAGACTGCATGCTGGTCATTACAGTAGAACATGTGTTCAGATTTATTTTTAAAAAAAAAAAAAAAAAGGTATGAAAAAGTGCAAGGTAACTCTTCCCTGAAATTTGATGTGTATGTGCTCTCAACTCATTGTTTGCATTGTGGAGAGCCACAGGATGAGACCTGAAGTTTGGTAGCACACAACAGTAAGCTTGAGTCTTGTAACAAAATGGCTTTGTTTACATGTTGGGAGTTTTCTAAAGGGCTGCGCTGGAAATCTTGGGGAGATCTTCGTGGAGCTGACAAAGAAAGGGGTATCTGGTGTGTCCTGAATATGCCCATCATTTGGTGCTTAGTGGTAGTGTTACTGTATGTATTCATAGAGCTCGGTTCTCACCAGCTGTTAGCCCGATTGTAATGCAGAATTCCCTGCCACCCAGCAGAGGTGAGGACTTACCTTCTGAACAGCTGTGTTGCTTCTTTAAAATAAGCTAGAAATAATGTTTGAAACTTTTGGCCTTCAACATCTATTTCAAGTTGTTTCTTATTTTGTTAGAAATTTGGGCAGAGGTTTTATTCTACAATGATTTAAAGGATAGAACTTGTCTAGGGACAATTAGAGGACTTCCTCCTTTGTATTAGGTCTGTTGTGCCTGAGTTAAGGCATGTTAGCAATAATGCTGGCTCGACTTCAGCAACAAGCCCTTACTTTTCGGTGAAAGTGGCCGTTTTGGTGAAGCCACTGAGGCGAGGGACACCAGAGGGATCCTGCTGGAGAATCCCTTCTCCAGCGAAGTAGAGGATTCTCTGCCTTCCTGTCACCTGGCAGAGGTAGGGGACCTGAGAGAAGAGGGGAACTGGAAGTGGGTCCCTGCTCGGGCAACAGGCAAACCCGCTCCCAGCTTCCCTCACCTTCACGTGTGTCCTTACAGAACAGGGATATGGCCCTGGATCAGGAAAATCAGGTAACTGAGGTTACTGACCAAGGTCTGTCCAGGGAGTTGCCAAGGCAGCCTGTCCCATGCATTAGGACTGCCTCTGCTGAGAACAAAAGGAAGGTAATTGTTGTAAGAGATTCTCTTTTGAGGGGAACTGAGGGCCCTATATGCTGGCCAGGTCCAACCCTCAGGGAGGTCTGCTGCCTCCCTGGGGCCGGGTTAGGGATGTTACTGAGAAACTCCCCAGCCTGGTGCAGCCCTCTGGTTACTACCTGCTAGTGGTCATGCAGGTGAGCTCTGGTCAGGTTGCCAAGGCAAGTCCCAGGGCAATGAAAAGGGATTTCAGAGAACTGGCTGAATGCTTGCGGGATCGGGAGCACAGCTGGTCTTTTCCTCAGTTCCTTCGGTGGCAGAAAAGCTGAAAGGACTAGAAAAACACAACTGATTAATGAATGGCTTAGAGGCTGGTGCCGTCAGATGAACATTGGGTTTTTCAATCATAGAGATGTTTACAGGGCACCAGGTCTGCTAGCAAACAGTGGCATAGAGCTATCAACAAGGGGGAAAAGGATTCTTGGCCAGGAGTTAGTGGGGCTCATTGAGAAAGCTTTAAACTAGACTTCAATGGGTTAGGGGACAAAACTCCTGGATGGTTTGATTTCCAGGACACCAGGCCTACTGGCACTGGATGGTAACACCCTGTCCCACAGGAGACAAAGGCTCCTAGGGCAGGAGTTAGCAGGGCTCACTCACAAAGCTTTAAACTAGATTCGACATGGGAGGACGTTATGACTGGTTTTGAACTAGTGGGACATTATTCTAGTATTAATGAAGACCAGAAGGCCTCCTGCCTCCCAAGGGTGCCACCAGCATTCTCAGCTTGCTCCCTGAAATGCCTGCACACCAATGCACACAGCATGGGGAATAAATAGGAGGAGTTAGAGATCTCTAACTGTTGTGCCCTGTAAGGGTTATGATCTGGTGGCAATTAGCGACATGGTGGGACAGCTCACATGACTGGAATGTGGTCATGGATGGCTGTGTCCTTTTTAGGAAAGACAGGTCAGCAAAGCAAGGTGGTGGAGTCACTCTTTATGTGAGAATGTATTTAATTCTGTCCAGGGGCCAACGAGGAGCAAGTGGAAAGTCTGTGGGTATGAATTAAGGGGCAGTTTGGCATGGGTGATACAGTTGTGGGGGTCTATTACAGACCTCCTGATCAGGATGAGGGAGTTGATGAAACTTTCTATAGGCAGCTGAAAGCAGCCTCACAATTATAGGCCTTGGAACTAAACCTTGCTAGTGAGGTCAAAGACAAAATAAAGGCTTCTTCAAATACATTGCAGATAGAACTAACACTAGAGGCAATATAGGCCCACTGCTGAATGAGGTGGGTGCCCTGGTGACAGAGGACATAAAGAAGGCAGAGGTGCTGAATGTCTTATTTGCCTCTGTCTTTACTGCTGCAGACTCTCCCCAGAAGCCCCAGATCCCCAGAGCCCCAGAGAAGTCAGGATAAAGGAAGAGTTTGCTTTGATAGATGAGGATTGGGTTAGGGATCAGTTAAGCAGTCTGGACATACATAAAACAATGGGTCCGTATGGAATACACCCATGGGTGTGGAGGGAGCTGGCAGAGGTCATTGCTAGGCTACTATTCATCATCTTTGGTAAGTCGTGGGCAACAGGAGAGGTGCCTGAGGACTGGAGGAAAGCAAATGTCACTCCAGTCTACAAGAAGAGCAAGAAGAAGGACCCAGGTAACTATAGACCAGTCAGCCTCACCTCCATCCCTGGAAGGTGATGGAACAACTTGTTCTTGGCACTGTCTCTAGGCATATCAAGGATGACGGGGTCATCATGAGCAGTCAACATGGTTTTACCAAGAGCAAGTGATGTTTGACCAACCTTGTAGCCTTCTATGAGGAAGTAACTAGGTGGATAGATGATGGTACGGTGGTAGATGTGGTTTATCTTGATTTCAGTAAAGCATTTGACACTGTCTCCCACAGCATCCTTGTAGACAAGCTGATAAAGTCTGGGCTTGGTGATCAGGTATTGAGGCGGATCAAGAACTGGTTGACAGGAAGAAATCAGAGAGTTGTGGTCAATGGGACAGAATCTAGCTGGAGGTCTGTGACTAGTGGAGTCCCTCACGGGTCAGTACTGGGACCGGTACTATTCAATATTTTTGTCAATGACCTGGATGAGGGAACAGAGTGTGCCCTCAGCAAGTTTGCGGATGACACTAAACTGGGAGGAGTGGCTGACACACCAGAAGGTTGTGCGTTGGACAGGGAAAAACTTGATGAAGTTCAACAAGGGCAAGTGTAGAGTTTTGCATTTGGGGAAGAGAAACACCATGTACCAGTACAGGCTGGGGGCTGACCTGCTGGAGAGCAGTGTAGGTGAAAGAGACCTGGGGGTCCTGCTGGACAGCAGGATGACCATAGCCAGCAATGTGCCCTTGTAGCCAAGAAGGCCAATGGGCATCCTGAGGTGCATTAGAAAGGGGGTGGTTAGTAGGTCAAGAGAGGTTCTCCTCCCCCTCTATTCTGCCTTGGTGAGGCCGCATCTGAGTGTCCAGATCTGGGCCTCTAATTTCAAGGACAGGGAACTGCTTGAAAGAGTCCAGCACAGAGCCACAAAGATGAAGGGAGCGGAGCATGTCTCTGATGAGGTGTCACCGTTTGACTCAGGTCCCACAACAACACTCTCAATCCCCTGCCCTTCCCACCCACATAGGAAAGGAGAGAGAGAAAAAGAGAGAGACTTGGCTGGATTGAAAACTAAACTACACAGCTTTAATTAAACACTAAGGATAAAAGAAAATATATACAATTATATACAAACATGTTCAGGTATGTGCAAAAGCCTCTCGCCTTCCCCCATCCCCAGCAACTCCCACAGCATCTCCTGAGCTGGAACAGTCCCGAGGAATCCCGGAGCTGCTGGAGAAAGCAGAGAGTGATGAGGGTCAGGTGAGCTTGAGCCTGGGGGTCGATGGTGATGGATGAACAGAGTCCTCCCCGGACGCCGGCCATGGATGGAAGAGAAGGGAAGGAGAAGCAGGAAGGAAGTTGTCTTCTATGATCTCTGACCTTCCTCTGAGCTTACGTAGATCTATGGAATGGAATATCTCTGGCCAGTTGTGCTGTCTGTCTAACTCAGCCTCCTATGGGGGGTCATAGATCTCTCCATAGTGTCTGAGCCAGCAGAGTGCAGGTGTGAGCTTGGAGACCCAGCAGTTACAAAAACATTCCAGCATTAGCAGCCTCAGCTGGAAGGCTCTGATACTAGTTAAAAGAAAGCTTACTGAAGGAAAAAAAACCTCAGTAAAAGGAAAATTGGCTTCATCCTGGCTCAAACCAGGACATGAGGAAAGGGTGAGGGAGCTGGGTCTCTTTAGGTTGGAGGAGACTGAGGGGCAACCTCATCAATGTTCACAAATAAGTTAAGGACGAGTGTCTCAAGCATGGAGCAGGCTTTTTTCAGTGATGTCCAGTGATAGGACTAGGGGCAGTGGGTACAAACTGGAGCATAGGAGGTTCCACGTAAACATCAGGAAGAACTTCTTTACTGTGAGAGTGACAGAGCCCTGGGACAGGCTGCCCAGAGAGGTTGTGGAGTCTCCTTTGCTGGAGACATTCAAAACCCACCTGGACATGTTCCTGTGTGATGTGCTCTGGGTGACCCTGCTCTGGCAGGGGGGTTGGACTGGATGATCTTTTGAGGTCCCTTCCAACCCCTAAGATCTGTGATTCTGTGAATCACTGGGATCATTACACGATGTCTGCAGCAAGAGCTGAACAGAATGGAAAATAATCAGAAGTGAGCACAAAATCACATGGCAGAAGACCCAGCCGAGAAAGGCTAAGCTACGCTATTAATCTCACTGAAATCTGTTGAGATTTCAGGTTTTGCCTGTGCAAAAACCAAGGTCACCAAAGTCATGCCTCTGTTTTTTTCAACTATGACAAACTGACTGTCTGTGCACAGTCTGTTTTCTGTGTTTGTGTGTTTTCAGGAAAGCTTTGAATAGTATTAAAATGGATATAGATTAAATCTCAAACACATTTTCTTGACCTAAGTTTTACTGTTGATTAACAGTAAATAATTAAGTAAAATTTTAAGACTGTGTACATATAATGGAAACAAATTATATGGAAATGTTGTTGAATTAATAACCTAGCAATTATATAAACAAAACATAGCTGTAGGAAACACAAATGCCAAATCCACAAAACCTCTACTACATGATCTCTTACAAATTAAAATTAAATAGTGTTTTTAAATTTAAAAAGAAACAAAGGAACAAAACATTAGTATTTCCTCT
>NW_009953070.1:33938-42097 GCF_000747805.2 Chaetura pelagica
AGGAATGCCAAGTTCTATTGCCTGTAGTGTGTTTTCACCACAGAGTAATAATTCTGCCATGGATGAGGTTACAGTTGCAGCAGCAATTTTTAGCTACAAGTACTAAAGATGGCTACAGCTTTTAAGGGGTTTCATGAAACTACTAATTCTATTTTAAGATTTGAATTTACTAACTAAACATTTTTCCTATCCTCCTTTTCTTGAGCAGTCTGTAAGGAACCCAAACACCAAAACCAACAAACAAACCCAAAAAGTCAAAACCAACCCAGGAAGACTTTGGCAAGGAAGGTAACAGTGTATGCAAAGGGCAGAAGGTGTCCACCATGAACAGATGCAGGATATTATGTTTTCCACTGACTTGCACAGCGACATCAGTGAAGGCAATACAAAATCTTTTTCTTGCTGTTAAATTACTTTTCAACTCACATCATCTGCAATCTGAAAGGAAGAATTTGTGCCACAGTTAAGTGAAGAACTGGGGGACAGCAGCAGAGTGACAGGGAAAGGAGGCACTTCAGAAGTGACATTACAGGCTGAAGGGACACCTATCTGAAGTGCACACGCACGAATACATGCAGCCTGGGAACAGACAGAAGGTACAGAAGCTCTGCAACCAGTCACAACACGACATGATGTGAATAACTGAGACAAAGCACAAATGACTGGGTTGTGATGGCCAGAGAGCAGCTTTTCAGGAACTGCAGAAAAGAAAGATGAAGGTGAAGGGATGCTTTCTGCAAAAAAGAGGTTTGGATACATGGGGCTTTTTCAGGGGAAGACAGTTGTGTGAGAGCTTGTGGGTCCACATCAGAAAAAGAGGCCAGTAAGTGTGGCATCAGAGCAAAAATGGCTTTCTTACAGACCTCTCAATTAGATGAAGCACCCCAAACAGCTTGAGGGCTGCTCTTGATCACAGCCCTGGCTTTTATGAAGAATTTCAATCTCCCTGACATCTCCTGGAAAGGCAACAGAGCAGATGAGACAAACACTGGCAAGAAGATTTTTAGAAAGAATATCTGGATAGGCTCACCTGGGATGGCACACAGCTGAGGACATCTGCTCTTCACTAGAACGGAAGTACTGATTAAGGACATAAAAAAAATCACTGGCAGCCTCAGTGGTAGTGACCATGACACAAGGCAGTTCAAGATCCTAAGGGCAGAGAGGAAGGAGAGTGGCAGAGTACATGTACTTTAGGAAAGCAGACCTGGGGAGTGGTAGGTGTGTTCCCATTGGAAGCCACAATGACAGATACACCAGAACAACAGCTCAGCAAAGAAAGGAACTCATGGTGAAACTCCACTGCAAAAAAACAACATTGAGGAGGTGAAAGAAAGGTTAGGATACAAAGGAAAAGTTCAGGAACTTTGCCTGTCCATGCAAGAATGGCATCAGAAAAGACAAAGCTCAACTGCAGGCAAGACCTGCAAGCATCATAAGGATAATAAGAAGAGCTTCTATTGTTACAATAGCAGTAAAAGATTGAACAAGGAAAATGTGTGCGAGTTATTGAATGGAGTAGGTAATTTAGTGACAACAGAAACGGATGAGGCAGAGGTACTAAATTTAATTTTTTTGCCTTTACTTTTCACCAGCAAGGTCTTCCAGTGTTCATTCTCACAGACAAAGTTCAAGGAGGGAAATAAGAGCCATCAGTTGATGATGACTAAGTCAGGAACTACCTAACAGGAATTCATCTGTACAAGCCTATGGGATCAGGGTAGTGAGAGAGATAAGCAATGGCAGGACAAGGCTGCTCTCTTTCCCATTTGTAGTATCATGGGAGATCATGGAGGACCCTGACAACTAGGAAAATGTTGCACCAATTTTAACAACAAACAGAAGGCCAAAAAAGGACAACTTGGGAAACTGGAGGATGTTCAAACTCACTTTCATCATCAGTGAAATCTTTGATCAAGTGAGTTATGCTTCTGAACATACAAATGAAAAGCTGCTTGTGAGCAGGTAAAGTTTATTCCTACAGTCCTCACTCTATTGCTAGTTACCACACAAGAAGTGAATACAGGCACCCAGGTATATCTGTACCTGTGGCTGAAATTAAGGAGCATGGAGGAATGAGAGAGGAGGATGAACAGGAGTCAAAAGTACACACCTCTAACTGGAAACTGCCACTTAAGAGATGGCTATATATGTACAAATCCAGATCCTAAAGCTGAAAACCTCTTTGAACACTTTTTTTAAGCAAACCTGTGATGCAGCAATGACTTAAGAAAGACAATGTCCAGGAGAGCTTATCTTTAGAGATAAAAGTTTTATAACAAGCTCCAATGCAACAAGAACAGAAAAATCTCAATTGGAGACTCAGAGAAACCTCAATTATTTAGAAAACACTCTTTTAAATATAAAAAAAAAAAATTGCAAGATGAAACAATAACATGCTATCTGACAGCCCACTGTAATTAACAAAAAAGCAAACTCTGTTCAGTTCATCTACTCTCTCCATTACTGCAAGGCAATCAATTTGCCATTGAAATCTACCAACTACAAATAACTGGACTGCCACACAAATTCTGAACAGAAAGAAAGGGCTGTCCTTTTTAAACACTGGAGTATTTGCACATGTTCCTGAAAATTACTGTTGAAGCTCCCACTGGCAACTGTATGTAGCTCTGCAGAACTCAGCTGCAACTGACAGGCCATCAGCTCCAGCATCCCTCCTAGTCTCAAAGCATGACATGACTGCATTCCTCAGGTCCAGAGCTATGACAAGCACCTCAGAGTCATGCTTACACAGATCTATTCTTGGTGTATTGGCCACAGAGAGGGTCACAAACCATGACAGCATATGCTTCACAACAGACATCAAGAGAAGCTAAGTTAGGAGCCACAAAACATAAGGCAGATTAGATCCATCACAGGTTTTTCTCCCAAGGGAATATGAGGCTATTGCATTAACCAAGCATATGCATGTCAAGCCACAAGAGGACCGAGAGGCCTAGAGAACTGATGATACAACCAACATCTGATGGCAAACACATCCTGCCAGGATGAAATCTGAGAGTCTGGAGATCAGGTTCATATATCTTTTCACTAGTAGATCCATTTGAAGGAGACATGATCCTTACCCAAAGGAAATTGTGCCAAAACCAACACACAGAATGTATGCAGCAATACTAGCAAAATTGTTTTACCAGGACTTGACATTTTTTTTTTGCAGATACAACCTTTGTCATTACTGCAGCATTCATCCAAAAGCACTTCGCCATTTCAGCATACTAGAATAGTAACTTTTGCCAAGCACTCTGAGGGAGCTAGACATGGTGCCAGATAACTCAGTAGATGCACAAACCAGCTGGACATGGGCAACAGGCCAGGAAATGCAGAGCAGACTACAGGGCTGGACACTAAGGACTGGATTTCACTGTCTTCCACTCAAATGAATAAGGCAAAGAAAGCATCCACATTAATGACAGTTCACAGAAATCACAGAATCACACAATTACCTTGGTTGAAAAAGACCTTCAGGATCATTGATTGAGTCTGTCAACCTAACACTAACAAGTCCTTAAATAAACCACATTCTTAAGTATTATGTCTATATGACTCTTACATTCCTCCAGGGATGGTGACTCCACCACTGCCCTGGGCAGCCTGGTCTGATGCCTGAAGACTCTTTTGGAAAAGAATCCAATCTAAACATGTCCTGCTGCAACTTAAGGCCATTGCCTCTTGTCTTGTCACTTGCAACTTCATTGAACAGATTCATCCCCATCTCACTACAACCTCCTTTCAGGTGGCTGTAAACAGCAATACGGTCTCCCCTCTGTCTCCTCCAGGCTCAACAACCCCAGCTCCCTCAGCAGCTCCCCATAACACAGATGCTCCAAAGCCTTCATTAGCTTTGTTATCCTTCTCTGGACATGCTCTAGTAGCTCCATGTCTATTCTGTAGTGAGAGGCCCAAAACTGCACAGCGTACTTAAGCTGTGGCCTCACCAAGGCCAAGTACAGGGGCAGGATCACCTCCCTTGTCCTGCTGGTCACACTATTCCTTATACAGACTGGGATGTGATTGGCCCTCTTGGCCACCTGGGCACACTGCTGGGTCATGTTCAACTGGTTGTCAATCAGCACACTCAGGTCCCGTTGCAAAACACACTGTGCAGAGAATTCTCACGGAAACCAGCTTGTTAATGCCCCAAATAACCAGCAAGTGAGACCACCCTGCTCACAGAACGGAAGGCACCTGAACATGGCTGCAGAAAGAGGGTGCAGAGCCTAACAATGAACAGTCTCACACACTGTGTCCTAGGAGAATGCAACAACTCCAGGAGTCCATTTACAAGGGTCTTCTGTGATCAGATTCTCAAGTTACATGTCCCAAGTTACAAAACTTGCTTTGTAGTACAGTGTCACAACAAAAGCACACCAGTGAGTCTGAAATAATTTGGTAGAGTGCAGCTCGGTGAGGGTTCTGAGATAAAGACCCAACAACAACAAACAAGCTGTTATGGAGCAGGCACTCTTCATTGCAGCACTGGGGATTCCCCACCATAAGTTCTCACATGAGTTACCCAAATACCCCAACTAATACACACCAAAAACATGCATATTCGTATTTTATGTCAATGAGTTCCTATAATTATTTTACATAGAATAGGAATTGGTTATCTTCATAATTATGCATGCTGGAGGGCCTCCTGGGGGGTCTTTGTTGATTCTAGTCCTTTGGCACCTTTGTCCTGTCTCTCATCCTGGTCCCGTCTCCAGTCTCCAGCTGGTAGATTGCCCAGGTGGGACAGAATCAACATGAGTGTGTCTGTAGGCACCACAGGTCTTAGAAGACTTGATGTTATCACAACCTGCAGGATGCTTGGCATAGTTGGCTGACAGTTTCACAAAGCGTATTGTTTTACCTGGGCAGCCTGGTCTGATGCCTGAAGACTCTTTTGGAAAAGAATCCAATCTAAACATGTCCTGCTGCAACTTAAGGCCATTGCCTCTTGTCTTGTCACTTGCAACTTCATTGAACAGATTCATCCCCATCTCACTACAACCTCCTTTCAGGTGGCTGTAAACAGCAATACGGTCTCCCCTCTGTCTCCTCCAGGCTCAACAACCCCAGCTCCCTCAGCAGCTCCCCATAACACAGATGCTCCAAAGCCTTCATTAGCTTTGTTATCCTTCTCTGGACATGCTCTAGTAGCTCCATGTCTATTCTGTAGTGAGAGGCCCAAAACTGCACAGCGTACTTAAGCTGTGGCCTCACCAAGGCCAAGTACAGGGGCAGGATCACCTCCCTTGTCCTGCTGGTCACACTATTCCTTATACAGACTGGGATGTGATTGGCCCTCTTGGCCACCTGGGCACACTGCTGGGTCATGTTCAACTGGTTGTCAATCAGCACACTCAGGTCCCGTTGCAAAACACACTGTGCAGAGAATTCTCACGGAAACCAGCTTGTTAATGCCCCAAATAACCAGCAAGTGAGACCACCCTGCTCACAGAACGGAAGGCACCTGAACATGGCTGCAGAAAGAGGGTGCAGAGCCTAACAATGAACAGTCTCACACACTGTGTCCTAGGAGAATGCAACAACTCCAGGAGTCCATTTACAAGGGTCTTCTGTGATCAGATTCTCAAGTTACATGTCCCAAGTTACAAAACTTGCTTTGTAGTACAGTGTCACAACAAAAGCACACCAGTGAGTCTGAAATAATTTGGTAGAGTGCAGCTCGGTGAGGGTTCTGAGATAAAGACCCAACAACAACAAACAAGCTGTTATGGAGCAGGCACTCTTCATTGCAGCACTGGGGATTCCCCACCATAAGTTCTCACATGAGTTACCCAAATACCCCAACTAATACACACCAAAAACATGCATATTCGTATTTTATGTCAATGAGTTCCTATAATTATTTTACATAGAATAGGAATTGGTTATCTTCATAATTATGCATGCTGGAGGGCCTCCTGGGGGGTCTTTGTTGATTCTAGTCCTTTGGCACCTTTGTCCTGTCTCTCATCCTGGTCCCGTCTCCAGTCTCCAGCTGGTAGATTGCCCAGGTGGGACAGAATCAACATGAGTGTGTCTGTAGGCACCACAGGTCTTAGAAGACTTGATGTTATCACAACCTGCAGGATGCTTGGCATAGTTGGCTGACAGTTTCACAAAGCGTATTGTTTTAAAAGTAACCCATTTAGCTAACTTAGTGCAGCAAATCAATTATTTTAGTAAATTTTTATTAGGCTATATTTCTATTGAATCCACTTCTCACTGGAGCCACTCCTGGGGCCCTTCCCCCACTACCAAAAATCCCGCCAAACCAAACCAGAATGGGAAAGAATATCCTCTTGCCATTGCCATTGAAGGGGCTAAATGTTCACAACCCTCACAATGCTCCATGCTGTGCATATACAAGCAGAAGCCTCTAAGTTGGTAGGCACCCATTAATAACACCACTAAAATGGTCCTGCGAAAACACAGCCATACCCTAGGCAACAAACACACTTTTTCACTCCCCTTTCAGACTCAGAAAATACCAGTAAATGTATCTATACACTAAAGTCAGATTCCTTTTTATTTGTGTTGAAACCAGAAGTCTACCCATTTCCCCACCTCTGTAGCTAAGGAACAGCACAGAAGTTTGACTCCTTGTCTTTTCAATAGTTAGATACATTTCAGCTATTAAGACTTAATTATCATACCTTAAGACAAAACTTTCATGTCATTTTAAGAAATTACACCCAATTTTAATTAGGGAAGAATGCATGGAAATCACTACTAGTTTTGTGCAGACACCTCCAGCTGCTGCTAAGCAGGATTTGTGACTGTACAATAAACAGGAAAACCTTCTCCTTACGCTATTGAAGCATGAA
The DNA here is from genome assembly GCF_000747805.2 of Chaetura pelagica. NCBI lineage: Eukaryota > Metazoa > Chordata > Aves > Apodiformes > Apodidae > Chaetura > Chaetura pelagica. Next base: position 40,778 of record NW_009953070.1, read on the forward strand.
AGAAACATACAGATGTATGAGAAAAGATCTGCTCAAGCACATGGGAGTAGTGGAAAGTAAAACCTCATAAATCAATTGTCATCACATACTTAAAGTAAACAAATTAGGAAAAAACACCAACTCTCCTGGGTGTTTTTCTAAACTTTTTCATTTCAAATGTTACATTTAACAATTCATATACGTGCAAAAAAATACAACTTGTAAAGGGTCATAGAGGTAACTTCTGCATTCTGCCTACATACTACAACAACGACTACACACACTTACAAACTCTTACACATGTTTAAAACGATCAGACTTAAAAAAAACTATCCTTTCTCAGGCTCTTTTCACAAAGAAGCTATATAGGTATAGGAGGTTTTTTGGTTGTTCAGTTTTGGGTATTTCGTTTTGGAGTTTTTTGTGATTTTGTGGGGGTTCTTTTGGTTGATTCTTTCTCCTCTGTAACAGTGAGCCAAGCAACAACTTCTTAAGACTATGTGATTCTTAAGCAGTTCTAGTGCTACCACATATAAAATTGGCATCTTATTTATTAGTTCTATCGCACAGGCAAGGGCTATAAAAACTTTTAAAATGCTGACTACCATTTATTATTATCAATATAGATACTTCAAAAAATTTAAGATGTACAGTATGCTCCACAATTTTTCTGTGCAAAGCTGACCACATTTAACTGTTGAGGATTACATGCTTCTCCCATTGGGAAGAAAACAAAAGCTAAGAAAAATTTCCCTGATCAATACAGAACAGAACAGTTCAGTAACAGAAAAACTACCTGATCTTGCAAATTCATTCATCCACATCACTCCACAAGGATCAGAAAGAAACATTCTGAAAAAAATGCATTTTGTTGACATATTATGGGAGAAAGAGCAAGTAATTTTTCTCTGCCTCCACAGAACTCAACAGTAATCAAATCACACAAAATGCTAGAATTACAGGTTGGGGAAAAACATTGGATTAAACACTGAAAGTCCAACACAAATGAAAAATCAAAATGGGTCTGACCTAGTTTGTGAAAGTTTTGTTCTGTTTGGCTCCCTAATACATAATTCAGCATTTTTCCACAAGAGTTGTGCTAGCACAGAGAGGCCTTGTATCCGTAACAAAATTCACAGCAGTAGCTATCATGAAACAGGTTTCAGGATCTGGAGATACTCAAAATCCAACTGGAAAGTATCCTGGGAAACCTGCTCTAGATGACCCTGCTTGAGTGTTGAAATTGGACTAGATGATTAAAAAAAATAATGATTAAAAATAGTTTAAAATACTCAATTTCTGACCTGATTCAATTAATGATTGCTGTCTCTCCTTCTCCTG
>NW_009953070.1:42115-51178 GCF_000747805.2 Chaetura pelagica
GGGCCTGTGTTTTAGGTTACCCCTTTGCAGATACAGGCAGACTGCTGCTGCCCACCCCTGATCCATAGTTACTTTTTCTCCAGACCAAGTCCCTCAGCCCCAGCTCAGAGGGCAAGCAAGCACTCAGGCTTCTGCAGTACTTCACTGCCTTCTGCTGAGCTTGGTCCAGTTCTTCAGTGCTTTTCCTAATTCTGGAGGGTCAAAAGCAGATGCAACATTCCAGATACAACCTAGTGAGTGTAAAGCAAAGAGGATCACCTGATCTGCTTTCTATGTTCCAGCCAATACGGCCCAGGATGCTGTTAGCCTTTCACCACTCCAGAATGTGCTCCTTCTCCATGTGTAGCCCATCCTCCTCCAGGACCTTCAAAATATCTGCATGATCTCTCCTTAGTCAGCCTCAGCCTCTACTGTTTCAGGGAGACAGCATATCCTGGGGCATTTGTCTTTGCTGAATTTTATAATCATGCCTGTTGCTTCACTTCCTTAGCCTGTCCAGACTGGTCTGGATGGCAGCGCTTACCTGAAGTGTATCAATTACAAACTCAGATTGGAGTAATTCATTGACTTGGTGAGGTACATTAGAAATACCCTTGACAAGGAGATGTAAAGACATTGAACAGATCCTAGGTCAGACCTCTGTGACATTATCTGTAGGCCAGTAGTGAGTATTACCCACTAACCGCCATTTTCTGAGCTCAAACATCTAGCCAGTTTTTCACTCATCTAGTAGTTTTACACCCATCCAGACCTTACCATCCCAACAGGATGCAAGGATACCACGTGAGACCACAGCACTTACCTTGCTAAGAATCAAGGCAGATGATAAGACAGCCTCTACCATCTCATCATCCACAGTTCTAGTAATTTAATCAACAGAAGACAATCAGCCTGATTTAACCTCTTCCCCCTTCCTGTACCCAGAAAAGGTATCCAAGAAGATTTATTCCACTCAGACCAATGTAGATTACTTTTTTCAAAATCAAATAATACATTCATACAACATGTTGTCCAGGGAGCCTGTGGCTGCCCCCTCCCTGGAAGTGTTCAAAGCCAGGTTGGATGGGGATCTCAGCAAACTGGTCTAGTGGAAGGTGTCCCTGACCATGGCAGGGTGGTTTGAACTAGATGATCTTTAAGATCCCCTCCAACCCAAACCATCTATGATTCTATGAATACTATGTTGTTTGTTTTCACAGCTCATTGAAGGCCAAGTTCCCTGCACAAGCAAAGACCACCACAATAAACACAGACTTGACCTCTCCTAGTTTTTAAGTTTCCACAGTTTCCAAAGAAAACAATCAACAGTATTTTGAACTACACAACTAGTATTGTCAAGCATATTTAACTTTTAGACAAAAAAGACTTCTGATTAGAGCCCAGCTTATTCAAGTCTCCATGGATTTTTCTTTTAAACGTGTTTTTCCTCATAGAGCAACATGTTAGTAAAAAGCAAGACTTCCAACAAATGAGAACAATATATAACCCTGTGCCACCCCAGCACTCAAAACAACATATAAACCCATGGGATGGTTACCCAGCCTCAAGAGAGCTCAGTCAACGAAGACTGGAGTGACAACTATTTTTCCTGCTTTCTGCTAGATAGAAAATGCTAAGCCTATAAAACAAAAAGATAATAAAAAGAGGACTTGACAAAAAATGCAAAGGCTTTAACAGTTGCAAATACTGCAGCTGCTGTAGAAAGAAAGTCCTCACACAGTACTAGTAGGACACTGGAAATCAGTTACTGAGGTCAACCACTGAGGCAGATTGGAAGCAGAAGAGCATTAAGACAGCAAAAATCACAAAGCATGATTTGAGGGCCAGAAGTAAAACAGATAAGGAGAAATTCTGTTTCAGCATTACTTAGATTGGAATATGCAAAACCAATTTGGTTTTGACACTGCTTCAGTGAGTTCTGTTGGTCTTCCACCACAGCAATACCCTGCTCCTCGCCAGCCAGGTCCTTCAGGAGTCTGGATCACAACACCCACAAGCTGGGCACATGGGTCTACCAGCAGAACTACCCCAAGGCTCCAGCCTATTCATAAACTCTACAGTAATCAAATCCTCAACAAACCCCCAACTTCCTCCTCCCCAACTCATCCACAGATCCCTTCATTAGGAAGGAAATGGATATAGTAACTACCATGAAAGAATGCCCCAACTGCCAGATCTGCTTCTGTATGCCTCAGAACTAAGGGCAAAAGTAAAGTAATGGGGAAAATCCCCCCATATATAAAATTCTAAAGTGTAGCAATACCAACATTTATAAAACATCAGGGCAAATCTGATGAGGTATCTGTTACGAACATGATCTGACTAGTTAAGAGGGTAAGCACATCTGGAAAAAGGAGGGTAGATCAAAGGTAAAGTTTTTGATTGCTTTTGGAGAAGGACAAGTTTTTTTTAACAGATGGGGAAATGTATACCTTTATTTTATTTTATTTTTTTTATGAAAATATATCCCATGCAAAGAAGAGAGTTCACAAAAACATTCCAAAAGCATAAGCACATTTTACCTTTGGGGAAAAACTAAGAATTTCTGCATTCACATCCTAAAGCTAGACTGTAGCACTCTAGATTATTTTGATAGAGTCCCTTTCACTCCAGCCAAGATTCCAAACATTAGAAAAGGTTTGACACTGACACAGAACAATATCAGAAATACATTGAGTAACATGACCCAGACTGGTGTTTTTCAAAATCACTAAGACTTCCTAAGCAATTCAGATACTAGAGTAACATTTTCCAATACAAGAAAGACTCTCCCATTGGAAGAAGTGGAGGCTGTATTGGTAAGGAGCAGTAACACTGTACAAAAATTTGATCTAATTCCTTTAAAATACAATAGGACACACACAGCACTTCATCTGCAACACTATCTTTTAAAAGCTGCTCTCCTAAGGCATTGGTGAGTCACTGCACAGCAGCTGCAATGCACAACACTGAGGTTGGCTGCTGGAAATTCCATGGCTTGAAAAAAATGTTAGTGGGCCTACCATAAAAAAGAAGGGCACTGGCCATGGGAAACATTAACTGCTATATGCAAATCAAATAACCATGTATGTGATGTGCTGGTGGGCAGAAAAACCTCATGGACCAGCTTTTGAGAGAGCTCAGCCAAGTCTCTGGCACTATACTCCTGATCACCAGGAGCTCCAATTTAGCTAAAAGGCAATTAATATTGCTGAACTGTTGGTGCAGAATTTTGACTGCATGTTGTTAGGGTGAGAGCTCAAAGCAAATACTGGTGCACCAGCATTATGAACTATTTCAACTCTCTTGACTTCCAAATCACAGCACAGAGCGTACTGTAGCAGTTTGACATAAATCACGGCTGTTGCAAATCACGAACATTTGGTTTCTAAAAAGAATAAAATGCTTCAGATTATTTCCGACACAAATCTATCCTTAACCAACTTTCCCAGCACTTGATTAAATAAACCAAACCATGTCAGAAAGTTAGAAGTGTATCACAAAGAGGCTGAGGACCAACAACCACACACAAATGCAAAACCAACAAAACCCTGTGTTTTCCTTACGTCTTCTGAACAACTTTCAGAATCAGAGCAGCTGCCATGGCCATTTACCAAACTAAAGGGCCTCCAGGTTGGCAACAATGCACAAAACAACCAGGCCTGAAGTGATCAGAGGATTTACAAGGCAGAGAAAAGGTATTCACCTTACTCAGTAACACAATCTTCACTAACCCAGGTGAATTTGTTATGACCTCTTCAAGGGAAAACCTAGTAGCTGTTGCAAGGTGTGATGTAGCTAATTTTTGCCAGGAATTCTTCTGTGCAGTTACTCTTCTGCGAGTGTCCCAGGCTAGTTCTAGAAGAATGTCCAGAGTTTATTTCCTTATGAAAGCTCTGGAGAACAGGCTGCGTCTGTCATCTCCAGACAACAAACTGCTTCACACTCCCCACTCATCCTCTCCCCCAGTAATTTTTGGTACTAAAACCTAAAAAATTTACATATGGTGTTTCAAAAAAGCTATGTGAAGAAGTGATAGTACTTGAAAAACTGGCCAAATTTCTCTGCAATAGCATTGGCTTCCTTTTGTAGCAGTTCTTATTTCATACTGAAGGGAGAAAGTTCTTGCAAATTGAAGTGCTACCTCAGCACTGAATTAAAGAACAAATTTTCCTCAATGATCAGCAGTTTACAGTGCTGACACATCTGAATGTGTGTCTTGGGTTCAGACCACCTCATCTATTTGCTACTCCAGAGGCAGAATTTGCATTTTCACTTCACAGATTCATCTGTAATACCTCGTTTTTCAAAGAACTTGTTTCTTTTTTTTGTCTTTCATAAAAGCTACTTTTTTTCCCACCTTTAAAAGTAAAAAGCTTTAAAACCTCATAATCTCAGTCTTGCAAAACTTCAGACCCAGATGCCACCTAGTTCTTGACAAGACCAAATGGGTCAGCAAGCATACCACCTTGCCTTCAAATAGATGGTAATAACAAAACAAGATGTTTCTGCAATAAAGCCAGCTGTTTTTTGAGCCAGCTAAATGCTTAGAAGGTTTCTGTCGTCCCCAAAGGAGTAGTTCTCACTCTTGTCGTAGGAAATCTTGCATCACTCCCTTTCTGTTCATGGAGTGGGAGTTTTTCCAGAGGGCTAAAAGTAGGCAACACTTGCATACTGACAAAGCTTTAGAAGGATTATGCTTTTCAGCAACAGAAAAAGGTACTAACAGGACAATGAAGCCAGTCATTCAAATGAAAGCATACCTTTATGAAATTCATCTGTTACAAGAGATAGTCAGAAAAGAGAACTACGTATTTGCTTTTTGTTGTCCCTGTCTTTCAAAGAAGTTACTATGGGAAGATGCCTTCCACATCTGCTATTACAATAATGTATGCAGCTAAGAGCCAACAGAAAGTGATCTTCTGCATGAGAGCTTCCAACTACAAAGCAGAAGCTAGGATGCTACCTAAACTGATATTTATTTACAGCCTTCAATTGGAACCTAGGAATATTTTCACTTTATTAAATTCATTTAAGTAAATTCCTGGCCAGGTGATTTTGTTTTGGGTTTTTTAACACATTAAAATCACTTTCAACTATAAGAGACAGGATTTCTGGAACAAAGATAACATTTCTGGAGGTAGATAGTTCTCATTTCATGCTTCAAAGCAAAATGTTGGCAGTCCTTCTAATGTGGAAAAAATTACCCACTATGATTCTATGATTACTATGGAAACTGTGAAAAAGACCAAAGAATCACAGAATAGTTGAGGCTTGAAGGGGAAGGGACCTCCAGAGGTCATCTTGTCCAACTGCCCTATTCAAGCAGGACCACCTAGAGTAGGTGACATCCAGATAGCTTCTGGGAGATTCCACAATCTCCCGAGGTGACCTGTGCCAAAGCTCAGTCACTTTTGCAGTCTCCTGATGTTCAGAAGGAATCTCTTGTGTTTCACTTTCTGCTCATTGCCTTTCTTCCTCAATCCCAGAGTTTTCCCAACTGATGGCAATGCAATTACAAATTTTGGCTGGTTTGGCCATTTATCAAGCTAGCATGTAACCCACAAATGAGGATGCAAGAACATTAATACACCATCCACTTGCTTTAGAATATATTGAGAATGTATTGAGGCAGTAGAAAATGAAAATATTCCAAAACCACAGGGCTGTCTGCCTAGTTGGAGAAGAATGAAGAAAATCCCATGTGCATTGAATATACAGTCACATTAAAACACAAATAAGATCTTCAGGAGGAGGTAAGTATATCGCAGGAAAAGAAACATACAAAGAACAGTTCCCCAACTACACCTATTCAGACAATGAAAAGTCATGGATACAAAAAGTGTTTCTAATTTCTGTTCCATTTAAACTTAGTGAAGTTCTTGCACTGAACTAGTAATAACTATGTCTTAATTCTTTTTTCATTGTAAAAAACACGTAATTTGGGAGAAACTTGCTGACCTCACTGGGTTGTAGTAAAAGTTCTGAACCCACAATTTTAAGTGTGCAGGATCTATTGAGTTTGGTGTGTATGAGACAGAAATAGGAAGGGCTACAAGTTTGAACTACCATTGCTCATTAGAACTTGGAAATCTTATAAAGGCCTTCCACAAAATGCTCCCTTTTTTCCGTCTTTTTGTTTCTCATGAGCTTAAAAGCCTTATTAATTTCAAGCAGAAAACCTGAAGATACTGTGCTCTAAGAGGAGTAAAGTGATTGAGAGCCCACACTACCCAGAGAACGTAGTCAAGTGCTATTTCTTGCACAACTGTTAGCTAGTTCAGACTGAGAAAACATTACTGTGAGACCCCATATGAGCAACAGAGAACTTAATCTGCCCTTCATTATTTATTAGTAGGCAAAATGAAGAAAGAATTCAATGACAAGTCAAGGAAGTCTGCACCCTCCAAATGACTACATTTCACAAGAACATGAAGAAATGGAGAAATCAATTGTGCAACCTTCCTAGACTTAGTATGCTGAATCATTCCCTACATGGAAAAACATGTACAATTAATGAAGCTAATCATCCAGGTAGAGGGATAAGCCTGGTTTTCAGTACAGCATATCCACGACAGACATCAGTCTACACAAATCTACTACCTGAGGCTGGGCTGGCTGAGGGCTATCACATTTACTGGGAAGCTTTAAGAGCTCATCCACAAAGAGGATGCCAGAACATGGCTTTAAACATTAGGAAAGAGTAAGCTGGTAGCAGCAATATTCCCATAACACACGCCAGTTAAATACATATATACCTCTTTCCACTTGCCTTCAGGGAATGATGTGTGAAGACTACAATAGGCCTGAATTTGTGGCTATGACTCAAACCTGGAGAATTGCAGCAAGAATGATCAGGACATGAAATGAACATAAAACTACCAGTACATTTCAGCTTAGAGTACACTTAACTAAGGAGCATTACACTTAAGTCTCACAATAGTTGTGTGATGAAACTGGTTACTTCTCTCAGGGTAACTGTCAATTGTCAAGTTTCACAGTTACATAGCAATTTTCCTACAGAACCCCTCTCTCAGCTGTGGAACTTTTTGCAAAAGGATGCCACAGACAGCTGATTCTAAAGAGACTACAGACCAGTGGATCACCACCTGTTACTAGTTGCCAAAAGCTGGAAGCACAGACAAATAAAATATCCTTCACTGCTTCTTTTGCACCTAGGCTTGAAAGACTAAGGAAGAGGGATCTAGCCCAAGGGGCTCTTGGACATTTGCTCCCACACAGAGATCAGAGATATAATCTCACTCTTTTACAGCCACAGCCAGCACATGCCAAAAGAAAGGCAACAACTTCACACACCCTGCTTTGAACTCCACTCATTGAAAGTCAATCCCAATGGCAAACTATGGAACTTCCTACGGTAGCTTGGCAACTTCAGTGCACAAATGCCCAACTTCCAGAGAGTGGGCACTACAGCTTTTCTCCAACCACTGGTTCACCAGTTCACTCAAAATACTAACTCTAGAGAGCACCACCCCCAGACCAGTTCACTTCCACTGGAAATCCTGAGTAATTCACAATTTGGTGTTCCCTTTTGATTCATCTCTGTTTGCCAGCATGAAGACTGAGAAATGAGATGAGCTGCATCAGGTTCTCTCTGTTCCTGGATAGTTTATTACAGCAGAAGTACTCAGCTGCTAAGCCATTAAAGCAGCTGTAAGCACAATGAGAGATACTAAAGATTCTTAATTAAATTGTTCTAGGAATATACATATAACAAAGAAGGAAAGGCAGTACAGAATGTTTTTCTTAAGGTGCCTACACAACATGTCTGTAGATTCTGAAGGTTTTCAAAATAACCAGGAGGTGACCCTCTACTTTCAAACTCTGAGATCTGTCAAAATAACAGCATTGAGCTTGAGGGAACAAGATAATATACCTTAGAAGAAAGAAATATGGGCAGTCCATTGCTTTGTATGAAAGACCAGAAATAAAACTTACAGCTCCAGAACATTTTAGAGAGCTATGAGAATGTTGCTGCCACAGCAAAAATAATAGTAATGAAATTGCTTTGATAAACAAAAAAACCTCTGGACTAAAACTGTACAAGTAATAAAATGGGCAAGGCACAAGAAAACAGCATGCAACATTATAGTCAAATTTGGCATAAATCTTAGAAGACATACAGAGTAACCTTTGTGAATTACAAAAATCAGATTTGTCTTAGTGCAGCAACTATAGACTTCATGCAGAGGAACCAGTATATAACACTGTAGTAATGCACTTTACACATGAACCTAGAAATTCTGCATCTTAAGCACTTCAAAGGGTAGACACCATCATGTGTTAGTTTCTACTTTAACTGACACTTCAAGGGATAAGACCCAAGAACTGCTCCCCAAAGCATTCTCTTCAAGAAACTCTCACCACCTAGACACTTACACCTGACATAGTTTTCCTTCAATGGTGAATGAATTAAAATTTAAAAATAAATTAGGTACTTAAAAGTTAAATAAATTCTTAAGCAACATTCACAGCAGACAGGAAAACAGGCATCTAAGGGAAATCTAGTAGTATGCACAACTTTAAAAAACACCAATAATTTAAGGAAAAGCATAATGAAGCATTTGGCTACTTTGCTATGTACTAATTATGAAATCTAACAAAAAAACACATTAGATAATTCCAATTAATTTCCAACAAATGTATAACAGGAGTTTAACTAAACCCCTGAAATTGACTAACAATGCTTAACTGAGAAGAAATAAACGTTTTGAAATGAAAAATTGCAAATGGACCCTTTTACCCCTCTCTTTTACCATTATTCTTTCAATTTGCCTTTGAATTTCCTTGTTTCTGTTCTTACAGTCTCTTTCTGAACTCTCCACAGAAAACCTGTTCCTAAATTCCTTCGTGTTCCTTCAGCAGTGGTAGTAACCACAAAGAACAAATGCTTTCATCATGACAAAACCTTCTGCAAAGCTGCATCCCACTATATGGCAATTTCTGATCCTGCTGTCCAGACACAAATAACATGCTTCAATATACAACACTTTGTTTGAAACTCCATTCCCTGGAGACCTTTGCACCTCACTAAAATCACAGTTTGATTTCTCTCAGAAGGGA
>NW_009953070.1:51337-71063 GCF_000747805.2 Chaetura pelagica
GAGGATGCAAAACACCCTGCTCTTCAGTGAAGGCTCACAATGTATTTCATACCTAGGCTTTCAAGCTTGTGATCCAAGACAAGCATACCTAGTTCAGAGACAGCAAAGGGCACAATCCACCAAAACTATCAAACACAGTCTGACTGCTAAGTATTGCCTCCCTGGAGTCAGGTTTTCACTAAAATGGTCAAAGAGTTGTCAGTGAAGTTGGACCTTTTAGAGGCAGTAAAATCTATACAGATGTACACTAATTGACTAAGCCAGAAGAAAATGGCCAAAGCACTTTGCATACTGAGGATTAGTTTCAGTCCTGCAAGACAGAGTGCTAGCTGCACTGGTAGTAGCATATTACTTACCACTTCCTATGCTCAAGTTTGAGTCCATACCCCCTCATTTTACAACAGGGCAGAAGTGAAAAGAGCTTGTCCCTGCCTTCTTGATGCCCAGCCTACATGTATTTACAGGAATTAATAACATCCCCACTCAGTATTCTCCTCTCGAGACTGAAAAGCCCCAGGTCTCTCAGCCTTTCCTCATAAGGCAGGTGTTCCAGTCTCTTAATCATCCTCTCAGCCTCCATCGGACTCTCTCAAGTAGATCACTGTCCCTCATGAACTGGGGGGGCCAGAACTGGACATAAATCTCCAAGTAAGGTCTCACCAGGGCAGAGTAGAGGGAGAGGAGAACCTCCCTTGAGCTGCTGGAGACACTCCTCCTAATGCACCCCAAGATACCATTAGCCTTCTTAGCCACAAGGGCACACTGTTGTCCCATGGATAACTTCTTGTCTACCAGGACTCCAAGGTCCTTCTCCACGGAGCTGCTCTCTAGCAAATCACCTCCCAACCTGTACTGGTGCGTTTTGTTGTTTCTTCCCAGGTGCAGGACTCTGCACTTGCTCTTGTTGCACCTCATGAGGTTCCTCTCTGCCCAGCTCTCCAGCCTGTCCCAATCTTGCTGAATGGCTGCACAACCTTCAGGTGAATCAGCCAATCCTCCCAGCTTCGTATCATCAGCAAACTTGCTGAGAAGACACACTGTCCCTTCATCAAGGTCACTGATAAAGATGTTGAACAGGACTGGACCCAGCACTGGTCCCTGGGGGACTCTACTAATTACGGGTCTCCAGCTGGACTCTGCACCACTGACCACTGCTCTTTGGGCTCCATTTTGTAGCCAGTTCTTAATTCATCTCACTATCCATTCTTTCATCTCGCATATCCTGAGCTTACTCACAAGGATGTTACAGGAGACTGTGTCAAAAGCCTTGCTAAGGTCAAGGTCTCCCCGCATCTGTCCATTCAGTCACAACACCATAGAAGGCTACCAGGTTAGTCAAGCATGATTTCCCCTTGGTAAATCCGTGCTGACTACTCCCGATAGCCTTCTTCTCTTCCATATGCTTAGAGCTGACCTCCAAAATGAGCTGCTCCATCATTTTTCCAGGAATGGAGGTGAGGCTGATAGGTCTGTAATTTCCTGCATCTTCCTTCTTGCCCACCTGTTTGAAGACTGGAGTGACACTGGCTTTCCTCCAGTCCCCAGGCACCTCTCCTGCTTGCAATGATCTTTCAAAAATGATGGAAGGTGGTAGAGCAATAACATCAGCCAGCTCTCTCAACACTCTTGGGTGCATCTCATCAGGGCTCATGGATTCATGCACATTCAATTTACATAACTGATCTCTGATCCACTCTTCATTGCCTAGTGGAAAGTCTTCCCTCCTCCAGGCTTCCTCTCCTATATCCAGGGTCTGAAGCTCATAAGGGCTGGTCTTACCAAAGACTGAAGCAAAGAAGGCATTCAGCAAATCTGTCTTCTCTGCATCCTTTGTTACCAGGGCTCCCACATCGTTCAGCAGTAGGCCCACATTTTCCTTATTTTTCCTTTTATTAGTGATATATTTGAAAAAGCTCTTTTTGTTTTCTTTTACTTTGCCAGTTTGAGTGCTAAGAAGACTTTGGCCTTTCTTGTTGCCTTCTTACATACTCTGACAACGTCCCTATAGTTCTTCCAAGGGATAAGTCCCTTCTTCCATGAACTGTACATTTCTTTCTTCAAAGAGACTTTCTTCAGAAGATCCTTGCTTATCCATGCAGGTTGTTTACCACCTCTACCAGATTTTTTTACTCAAAGGAATTCACCTATCTTGGGCTTGGAGGAAGTGGTATTTAAAAATTGACCAGCTTTCCTGGGCTCCCTTTCTTTCCAGAGTCCTAGCCCATTGGATTCCTACAAGTAGGTCTTTGAAGAGTCCAAAGTTAGCCCTATGGAAGTTCAGGGTTGTAATCCTACTTAATGCCCTGCTTCTTCCTTGTAAAATACTAAACTCCACTATGTCATGAATACCAGTAACATAACAGACAGCACACACAAAAAATAAAAATCTAACTGCTTAGAAGGCTTTGTAGTCCCTCCAAGTAACAATGCAGACTTGAATGTCCTTGGACAGGAGAAATAGACAAGTTTCAAAGGGAAAAACTGAAAGTCAGGACAGCTTAGTTACATGGTAGGCATAGACATAAATCAAAGTATTCTGCAGCAAAAATTTATGAGAAAAACATCACAGCATAGTAAGTTTAAGCACCAACCTGAAAGTCAGTGATTAGACAAGGAAGAATGTCTCTCAGGACTACAGGAAAGACAAATCAGTAGAAAAGCCAAAAGTTCAAGGGACAACATGGCAAAAGTTTTAAAAGAAATTTATGCAGAAAGGGTTTTGATACAGGAGGAGCTGGAAAAAACACAAAACACATATGTCATGACACAATGGTTGCAAGAATTATATTGGTAAATAATATAAGAAAGATAACAATTTCTGGGATAATCACACATAACAATATAACACATAACAAACCTGTAGTTTTCTAAGTTACACAAGGTGTTTCAAAAGTTAAGACTTTACAGGGAGAAGAAGCTGCTGATGTCACTCACAGAAGAAAAACAGCAGTGTTAAAAAAAAAAAAAAAAGTCATGTAAATGCCTTAACACTGAGGAGCTGAACTGTGTTAATGAAACAGTCTTCTTACCCAGAACCCACAGAAAAGAGATCCTTTTTCATATCTGTATGTTTGTATGGCTCTAGCGAAAACTAAACCACAGTACTAAAGCTGCCTGAGCATTCTTGGAAGCTCACCAGTTAACCATGCAGTGGTTCAGTGCCACACATACTGCTTCAACTGTTCAATTTTCTTTCTCTCTTAACTCTAAATGTCTCAGAGTCCTTTGCTACTATAAGTAGACCTACCAATCACATCAAACACAAAATGTCCATTTTTCTCCTTACTCCAGGTTTTTTTTTTTTTTTGTATTTTTTTTGGGGGGGTTTTTTTGTCTTCCACTCATCCTTCTTCCAGCTTGGGTATTGCTGACTCCCTGAGGCATACTGCCAAACAACACAAGATATATAACATGAAGTTACACATGGAGCCAGTCACCTTGGCCAACAGGCATCCTAATGATAATCTACATCTCCCTGGGGACTTATTAGTAGAAAGCATTCACCCTGTCCCCATCTATCAGAAGACTCAAATATTCACTCATCTCTTGAGCCGGACAGCAAGCACGTGTTATGAATCAGAAAGCTCATAACTCTAGTGAAAGCTTGTTTGGGAAACAAGAACATGGTTAAAATGTTGATGAAGTAAAGCCACTCGCCAGGTGAATCCTTGTGCTTTTTTTTTTTCTTTTTTTTTTTCCCACCAGCTCAACCACAGATGCAAAATGTGAATTCTGCTTCCAGTATTTCCACTACTGCAAAAGCCCACAAGGACACAGTCCATCCTTCTTTGTGACACCACTTCAATGAGAAGTCAATATATTCACAAGAATACTGTCAGAACATAGTTTACTTTGCCTCTGAAATACAAAGCTCTTAGAGCAGGGAGATTGCCCACCATGTGCCACCATCACAGTCAGTTACATTCAGGATACTCTTCCTCAATAGCATTGTTCAGACCTTATTCAAGAAATGTACACAGCTCTCAGGATGATTACCCCATTGAAAGGATTATTTTGTTCTCTGTTTAAAAGAAAACAAAGCAGACTTGAGACCTGCTTTTTGGTGTTCTAACTTTAAGGAAGCAGCAAGTTGCATTAGTTAGGGGACAGAACCCAGGCTTACCAAGCAGCTGTGCTAAAATTGGAATGCAGCAAACAGCTGGAAACACTCCTCACAGAAAACCACTAGATCCATACAAATATTTTAAAATCTTCCAATGTCCATCCACCTCTAATCAAGCTGTACACTGACTTTACAGCAAGATTTTTTTCTCAGGCTCTCTCTAAGAATTATATGGAGAAAAGGCAATTCCAGCAATGTAAGGTGGAGTAGGTACAGTCCCAGAAAGCAGGGGAAAGAGGGATGAGTAGACTGAGGCTTAGTGCAGCCTTGTCTAGTGTGAGGTGCCCCTGCTCACAGCAGAGAGGTTGGCACCTGATGATCTTTAAGGTGCCTTCCAAAATTAACCATTCTGTGACTCTATGATTCGTAAGTAATTTTGAATAATCAGTGAGAGGTTACTATAAAAACTTCTTAGTTATTCATAGCAATTAAAATCAAAGCTGTTTACCAAAAAACAAGTTACTTATGATTTTTAGGAGGAAAAATGGTTTAATTAATTTCAGAAGTAAAAGCAGGGAGAGGGCCAAAAAAACACCTTCAAGGAGATAAAAAGGGGAGCAAGAAAACAGAATAATGAGTGAAGTCACAAAGAGCTTCCTCTGCTGCAGATCTCTGTCCTCCTTGCCAGGGCACTACCTCCACATTTTCTGAATACCCTCAGGACTCGCTCTGTTCACAAGCAGGCAAAGCAGCACACTGCCAGTAAAGAAAACACAGGAGACATGACCCTGTCAGTTCCACACCCACATGCAAATGTGGGCAGAACTGTTCATCTAAGGTGTGCTTATCCTCATCTGTCTATCATCTTTCAGTAATACCGGACAAGGCATTAGGTTTCAAAGCAATCCTCATTTTCTAGTCTATTAACAGCAGTAACAGACAGAATGTGGGGTCAAATGGAAAAGAAACAGGACAGATTTATGACAGAATTGAACTATAGCAAGTGAGGGGCAAATAAAGTCACAGATAAAATCCAGTGCCTAAAGAACCCACACAAGAAGGAAAATAATCTCAGATACACTTGTAAACCAAAAGCTTCCTTTTGCTTCCTACCCTTAAATGGAAATGGTCTCTTTGCAAAGCTTCCGATATAATTAACAGATGAACATTTAGGAACAGCAGAAAATGATTACAGAATAAGACTCAGAACTCCATACACTGCAGGTTTGCTAGCACCTTGAAAACTGCATTCTTAAGAGCCTGTCATTTGCCATAGAGCAGTGATAAAGTGAGGGGGTGGAGACTGGGGTGAAGACAACACACAGAGCTGAGACCTGGCCTCAGACAGCCTAGAAATTAAGATGACTGAATGAATCATGAGTGCCACAGATAAGGTGGGCAAAGAAAAGTTACTCACTGTGCCTCAAAAAAACACCCCACTGCATTGAATACAATGTGCCTGATAAAATTTCCACCTCAGAAAGCCCCTGACCAGGACTTCCTACAGCCTGGGTGATATGATGGGAAGAATTACTTATTTTGTGCCTCACTCAAACTCCATTCTTAAGCATCTACTGAGGGCCACAAGCAGCAACCAGGTACAATCTAGGCTGACGTAGGACCAACCTGTACCTGGCAATACAAGAGCCATGGTTGACTTTCCACAGATGTTCCTTTAAACTTTAAAAGTCCAGTTGTAGACAGCTTTCCAAATGCTTGTGGAAAGCATTTCAGTATTTTTGTGTGGCCTCAGTAAGGCTGCAAGCCAGAGCAAGACAACACAAGTAGGATCAACAGCAGTCTCTCTCAGTGTAGAAAACCCATTAACAGACACCATGTGGCTTACTAGGCACAGTATTCCACACCCCTAATAGTTCTATCACATACTGTAAGTGCCTGAACAGGGCAAAAGAAACCTCCAGGCACCATCTATAGAAGACTTTCTCCCTACTCTGAAAGTAGTCTGCTTGACTTGCCAGTTTTTCTTTTTGCATTATCAGTTTGTAGCATTTTGCAAAATACAGCCTCCACCCATACGACAGCAATGAAAGTGAAAAGATTCTGCCCCATGAAGCAATACAGAAAAGCACAGTATTTCCTGGTTCAGAAGCCAGCTACCAAGACTATGACTAGAGGTCAGATAATGATTTCTAGCAGGATCCAAGAACTGAGGAAAGTCTAGGCTTTCTTTAGACTTCCTAACACTCCACACATGACAGACCTTCTGTGCTCAGGTACCTGGAAACTGAAACCAAAGGAAGGAATAGCAGGGGCTGGAGAGGTTAAAAGAGAAAAAAGCACTAAACAAAATATTTCTAACATCCTCTGGAAATTATGTCATTTTTCCTCTGCCTACTCAAGACACCCAGATGTGAGGAAGGCAAGAGGAGCTGGAATATAGGGCAATATTATTAGGAGTACCAAGGAAACAAACAAGGGTGTCATGTGGCCAACACTAAACATTAGAAAAAAGGAGATAACACCTCCCAGATAAGAGCTCAACCCACGGACTGTCTAATAGTAAGATTCCTACTTCTGGAGTGTTGTTACAATTACAGTATTAAAAGTATTCTTTAACAAGAACCTAACACTGAGCAGCAACTACAGTAACTGCTCTCACTACAGGCAGCCTCTCCAAATCCATCCGAGGGACTGGAAGACCCTGCTTAATGCTCCGAAATAGTCCTATGCCTTCAACAGTCTTATCTTTTCAAGGGCTACTTTGAGAGAGAAGAGCACAATCCGGAATTTGTAATTTACCTACTATCAGCAGCCTTCTTCAATAAACCATTTAATGTTAAATCTTCTAGTCAAATGGATTTCTAGGCACAGATCCTCACTTGTCCAGCTGCCAATGTTTTCTACACTATGTTCATAACAGAAGCAGCATTCCATAATGAGAAAATCTCCCGGTTTTATAAGAAATTGTTTCTCTCCAATACTGGGAACCATACTACAAAACTTAAGAGAATGAACTCTAAGTTGAAAATAACGGCAATGCTAAAATGTTTTTAATGAGCAGTTCAGCTGGAAAAAAAAAAAAGTGTAGTCAGATGTTTAGTTCTGTAGGGCAGGATTAACACACTACTGTGATGGTATTGGCTGATATGGCAAATTCAGGATTTCTGCTTTTTACTTGATGAGAAAGAAGAGCTAATATTCATCATATGCCTTGAACACAGGTTATAGTGTATTTGCCTGTGCATGTCAAACATGAGGCAAAAAGGACCAGACGTACTACTACTGTTAAGTACAGGAGAAAAGCAGTAAGGCTACATGAGCAAACCATACCACAGAGCTGAATAAAAGTGACATTCAGCAGCTGAGGCTGGCACCAACCAGCCAAGCTCGTACTTTAGGTGGAAAGGATCTCTGTCCTCAAAATGAGAGAGGCCTCTAGCTTCAGTCTCCTGAAGAATGAGGATTACTCAAAACTGCACACAGAAAGTGGAAACTAACCTATTTTTTAAATTCATGAACAATCACATAAAGTTCAAAGAAATATCTGCACATTGAGGCTGCTGCATCTGTGAAATTTTTTATTCACTTTGCATTACTGTAGAGCCATACACAACAAATAATAAAACCTTCTGTTTCTGAAATGCCAAGTCATTATATTTTCTCCCCTTCCCAAGTGTATGTTCCTTCATCATTCATGCTATCTGTACCATCATCTGCACATGGGGAATTTCTTTTACAGCCAAAGAAATAAATAAATCAATACTATCACTATTTAATTTTACCAAGGACTTGTTTACTGTATGGGTTCATGAAATTTGATTTGTATATCCTAATAACCCCCTAAAGACTGTAAAAATAGATTGCTAGTTACAGCAAAGAATCTTTCAGATTACTGAAAAAATAGCAGCTCTCTATATTCAACATTGTAGTAGCTGGCAGCCCTCCCTGTTATTCTCTGCTCCTAGCAATCTACATCACAGGTACAATGGATGAAAAGAGGTGGAAACAAAAGTGACTTGGAATTTACGATGCAGACTGGAAAGAAGTGGCTGCAATCTCTTTGCTTGCATTTCTTGATCCCATGTTAGGGCAGCACTTCCACTGAGGCAAACACTTCCAGCTCTCCCACCTACTGTAGGTATGCATCTTTAAGAACATCCAGTGAAGCTGAACAACGGATTCACCTCAGTTAACACCTAATGCTAGTGTTAAAATGCAGTTCATTCATCCAGCCTAAGAGAGAGGTGGTCAGAAGCCAGGTGATAATAGGCAGTTTTTTCTGCTATTCCAGCTGCAGCTTAAATGTACGTGAAGTTATGATAACTTTAGAAACATAGTTAAATTTTAGGACACTACTTACACTGTTTTTAGACAGCTAATGAAGGACTGCAAGCCTCATTCAGAGACTCATTACATGAACGACAGAAAACACACACATGAAGCAAATGCTTTGTCAACTCTGCAAAGACCACAACTGTCCTTATCTGCCTTTATTCAACCAATGCCAGCTAAACACACAAAAAACCCCAACACGAAAAGGCTCTTGCAGCATGTCCTGATTCCACCTTCCTCTCCTGTTTTGCCAGAAAGGTCCTACAGCCTTACAAAGAAAGGGACTGTCTAATATTGAAACACTGCTAGCAATGGATAGTGTTCTTCACTCTGAAGAGACTGTGCAACATCACGGTGAAAGCTTCCTGAAGTGTCCATAGCACAAAATACGAGATGGGTCACCTAAAGCAATACCAACTAATCCTCACAAATACAAGTTCTTGGTACATGAACCAAATACTACTCAGAAAGGAGCACTTCCTTACAAGCACAAGGTCAGAAGCCATTTTCCTTTTCTTTTTACTTATGAACTCCATGCATTCTTTCAGAGACATGGTTTCCTTGAAAAGCAATGTTTATTACTCTGTATTCCTGCCACTAATATTTCTGACCTCTATTCTTACATTAAAATACTTAAAAGATCGTTCTGTGATGGATGCGACTGCTTTCTGAAGTTTACTCTGAACATCAGTCATCAAATTTGACCACAAGATACGTATTAGACAGATGTAATTCACTTAAAATGTCAGCAAAAATACACACAAAAATCCAGGTACTGCATTTACAAGAAAATAGACACAGTGTAGCAATTATATTGAATGACACGGAGCAGGTCACTCGTAAGAAATTTTACTGCAAATCATAGATCAGCCTGAGCACTACTCTTTACTTCACATTTATACAGCTGGATTATTCCAGCATCCTTATTAGTCCTGCAGTAGCTTTCTTTCTGCCGTGTGGAGGGGGAAAAAAAAAAATAAAAAATTCTAACAACCACCACCAACACAAAAACCTCACAACTTTCTGGAAACTTTCTGGGTAAAGTTCCCAAAAAGCCAAGCAATGTATCAATCTCTCTCTCCATCAAGGGATTTTGGTTTAGCATTGCATTTGGGATTTGACAATTTTCTTCACAATTTGGACTTTTCTCCCATGGCAAGCTTACAAGTATATACAGTATCTTAAGATTTCTGTCTAGGGAGTCATCTAAAGAACATCAGTAGGATTCACAGCCTTTACCAACATCCCTCTGTATATACACGCCTTTATTCAAAATAATGGCTGCTGTGCAGCTCATTTTCAATTTTAGATGGAAGCTACAGGATAAGGAATCCAGAGGACCTACCTTTGGGGTCAACCACATTACTCTTTTCAACTATGGAACTCATCTTGGCAGCAAACTAAGTCATAAGAAATCACACACAAAACACAAGGCACCGAGTTCACTCTGCTCCCTTGCAGTAACTTTTTCACCTAACTGTCTTGTCTCAGGACACTGAATGGATGTGTTTCCTTCTTCAAGCACTTGTCTCTCTGTTGTGACAAAACTATTATCTCAAATTCCTTGTGTAGTCAAAGAAGAGAAGCACATACAGATAGACAATGTTTGTCTGCACTGGTTATCTATGACACTAATTCCAAATCTCTCTGCTCCAGGCCATCCTGTATGTGGATTACATAGCAAGGTTTTCCTTGCTGGGGACAAGCAGGGTGGCTTTTGCAAGATGTCAGAAGCTTCTCCTGTGCCTGATGCAACCAGTGCCCCTAGCTCCAAGATGGTCCCACTGCTAACCAAAGCTGAGTCAACTAGTGATGGCAGTAGTGTCTTTGTAGTAACCTCTTTAAGAAGGGGGAAAAACTGCTGCACAATAGCAGTCAAGAGAGGAATGAGAGAAACAACTCTGCAGACACCAGGGTCAGCGATGAAGAAGGTGCTCCAGGTACCAGGGGAGAGATACCTCTGTAGCTCATGGAGAAGATGCAGGAGCAAGTGGACGTGCCTGGAGAAGGCTGTGACCCCCATGAAGAGCTCATACTGGTGCAGGTCTTCTGGCACAACCTGTGGTGCCAAGGAGGACCCATGCTGGAGCAGTCCATTCCTGAAGGACTGCACCCTGTAGAAGAGAGCCATGCTGGAGAAGTTCATTAAGAACTGCAGCCTGTGGCAAGGACTCTTGTGAATGTTCATGGAGGACGGTCTCCCGAGGGAGGGACCCTGTGATGGAGTGTGAGAAGTGGCCCCCCCTGAGGAGGAAGGAGCAGCAGCAAAAATGAGTGATGAACTGACCACAACCCAAATCCCCCGTCCCGCTGTGCTACTGGTGGGAGAAGCAGGTAAAGAAATCAGGAGGGAAGCTGGGCCCAGCAAGAATGGAGGGGTGGCAGAAAGGTGTTCTAAGATTTTATTTCATTTCTCATTATCCTACTCTGACTTTAGATGGGCAATGAATTAATTTCCATGAGCCAAGTCTGTTTTGCCTGTGACTGTAATCAGACTGTCCTTATCACGACTCACAAGCCTTTTGTTATATTTTCTCTCCCCTGTCCAGTTGAGCAGTGGGAGTGACAGAGCTGCTTGGTGAGCAACTGGCATCCAGCAAAAGTTAACTGACCACAACATGATAACCTTCATTCTCCACAGGATTTCATTTCAGTTTCCATAGTTTCTAATTGTTTATGTGCAGTGCAAAAAACTGCACTCTGGAATTTTTCTTCATGTGTCCTAATTCAGTAATAGGCTACAGAAGTTACCAGTTCACCCTCCTTTCTAATTTATTTCTTAGGGTTTCCTTCTCTGTAGTTGCCAATTCTCAACTTCTGGTATTTTTTTCTTTGAATTTAGTAAGGTATCTCATTTCCTGGTGGTCTTGTCTGGATGGTTATCACCCACTCTCACTCTGTTCCATCAGGAGATCCCACAATCCCATCACACTCTTACCTTTCTCAAGTAAACAAGACCCAGCTCTCCCAAACACTCCTATTACCATAGCTCCTTGTGCTCCAACTGATACTCATGGTAACATCTGAAAGCAAAAGCAGCAACACAGATGCATGTCAGCCAGTACCTGTGACATATCCACATAGCTCAGCAGTTTTCAGTTGTTCATCTAGCAGCGTTAACAACAAAAATACCCATTTGAATTCAAACTCCATTAGATCCAAGAAAACATTGAGAAAGAGGGCAAGTTACATGGTAATTTTACGTTACCTTCTGACAGGGACTGCTATTACCAGTATCTTAATATGACAGAACACATTACCACTTCTGCTTGTAATGAAGGCATACCTCTACCCAATCCAGAACAGAGGGCACTCAGATTCCCACACAATATACATACACAGACCTAAAAACATATATATAGTCTAGTTTACTTTTAGGCATATTTCACTTGAAGCCCAGATCTCATGAAGTAGTGTGCAGAAATGGAAGAGAAGTACCTAAGGAGCCAGGTCAGATGGCCTCTATAACAAGGCACTAGCTAGCAGAGTTATATATTAAACACAATTTCACAAAAGAACCCTGTAAAGTTTACAATGCATTCAACACATGTAAACCTATGATGCTGCAGAGCCAGTATTATACCTTAAATAATGCACTGAGGCAATTACAAGTCAAGGAATGTGACCACAGCCAAACTGCAGATCTTTTTAAGAAATACAGAGGTGACTGGTTTAGATACTGAGGTATGTCAGTTTGTGTGCCTGCCTATAAGCATTCCCACATTCAGGGAGTATTTGTGTCTAGCAGCAAGTGAACAACTGAAAATATGCAAGGCAAAAGACAGTTAGAACCTAGGGAGTGGATTTATCACCAGCTGTGTTTATTCCAAACTCTCAGCCCTTCTTTGAAAGCATCAATATGCTAACAGCAGTAATAATAGCAAGTGGGGAAATAGAGAATACTTAATAGAAATGTAAATATATATAATTAGAGGAGACTTTGAATGAACAGTGACCTATGACTTGTATAATATCCATCTTTGTTTCAGCACACCGCTTTTTTCTCAAGGCTGCTCCTACTTCAGCATCCTCTGGGACATCCCCAAAAGCCAGAGGAATCCTTCCAGTAGCTTCTCTATAGTAATGAAGATCATCCACCTAACTTCTGGAAGTCTATGGGAGTTTTGTCTCTTGCATCTTCCTTTCCAAATGCAGACCTCACAGTAGAAGACCACATATGCCTCCTTCAATGTAGGCATAAACAGTGAAACCAACAAACTGAGACCAGAATATCACAGATAAATTCTGTTTTCCTGATATCTGATTTGCAAAGTTGAAGCATAGATGTTTGAGGGTGATGATGAGAATCATGCCTACACTTCTATAAACGTAGAGCAAATCTGCTCCTGAAAACCTGCCTGCACCTGCTGTTTCACAATGTCTTCTGGAAAGCAATGTCTGCATAGTCTGGGTGAGTAAACTGGGAATTTAAGCTCTTGCTGCCACACAAGTGCCACATCCAGAAGAACTCCGTGAGTTCAGAAATAACCAGAGATCAGACTGACACATTTTTTTTTTTTACATATGCACCAAGATTAACTTCCCCTTCGTTTTGAGGGTCATAGATTCACAACAATAGCAGTTTGCTTCACGTGCAAAAAAACTTTTTTCTTAACACCATAAAAACAAAGTTTTATGTCCAGTTTTGCTGGTTTTCATACACAATCCTCACAGGGAATCCAAGCAGATGGAGCAAGACAGTGTTTTGTTTATCAGAGCTCAGAATCACTTTCACATCCCAGAAATACATCTCCCAGAGGTGTTTCGTCAAACTCAGCCTGCTAATCGTATTTTCCACTGAGACCTCTGAACACCCCTGGAGAACACAGATATTCACATGGCCCAGTTTCCCCCCTCCTGAGCCTGCATGATAGCTCTCCCACTTTGATGCCATTGCTCCTATAACATCACAAAAAGCTCCAGTGGCCACAAGAATGCTAAACACAATAACCTGCAAGAGGTTCAACTCAGCCAAGCAAACTATTTTTACTACACTTTGAAATTTGTTCCTTGAGCAAGAGCCTTGAAAAGGACAAGCTTAATTGAGTCAGGAGGTAGCAAAAGCAAGGAAAAAGCCTGGAAAGCCATGAGATCAATTCAGAAAGCTCCAGCATAACTTGTCAAATGAGCTGAGAGAAGCATGAAATTTTTGGATGTAACAAAACCATACAGCAACAGTTAGGTAAAGCAAGATAGAAGCATAAAACCACAAATGTTTTGGAGGAAATCACCTCTTAATTTCATCACATAGACTACCAGGGCAAGGAGGCTGAAGCACTTCAAAAAAGGTGCCACAGGGGCCCCCAACATGGCTGGAAATTTCAAGACCAAACTAAAAAGTATTCAAGTATGTTCACATACTGCTTTCTACAGAGAATACAAAATCTCCAGTGCTTAATCCAGGGCCTCGCTCTACAGAGATGCAATAAACCTGAGCCAGCATTCCTTCTCCAAATTGTATAAATTCAAGTTCTCCAAAAGATAAAAACTAAAAATAATTCAATAGGCAATAATTCTGGTATTCCTTTGCTGGACAATCTGCCTTAATTTGAAAATCCCTAGAGTCATAAAAGGCCTCCAAAACTAGACATGGTGGCTTGAAAACAAAGCTCTCCTACAGCTTTGGACAATGATAGATTGCTCCTATTTCTTCCCCTTTGATGCTCACTATTAGACTTCTCTGCTATTCCTCTTTTTGTCACTATTAAACTTCAGCAAAAAAAAACCAACAAAAAACAAAATGGTAAAAACACAGAAGAAGGAGAAACATTAAGAGAAGTAAGAACTAAGCCACGAGAAATGGCTCCCTTGAGCCATCACTTGACAAGACTGCAACCCTAGTTCCCTCTACCTTCTCTCCTCATTGGGCACACACTCCAGCACCTGCATTGTCTTGGTATCCTCAAGCCATCTCACTGCACCAGGTCAGTATCTGCCTTTTCTGCAGAGCTTCTACCCACCCACTCAGCCACCAGTCTGTCCTTTTGCACACAGGTACTCTGCCTTGGCCCAAGACTTTGTATCTGTCTTTGTTGAATGCCATGAGGTTCTCCCCCCTCCTTCAACCCCTCAAGGTCCCTTTGAACAGCACACCTGCCTGCCAGCACACTGACTGGTCCCCCACATTATGCTGTAATCTGTGGACTAGCTGGAGGACCAATACTACATCAGAGATATACACTGTTTAGTAATAGGAGAGTGTCACCGTTTGACTCAGGTCCGACAACAATGCTCTCGATCCTCTCCCCCCCCCACCCAGGTAGGGAAGGAGAGAGAGAAAAAGAGAGAGACTTGGATGGATTGAAAACTAAACTACACAGCTTTAATTAAAACACTAATGAATAATACAAGAAAATATATACAATTATATATAGATATATTCAGGTATGGGCAAAAGCCTCTCGCCTCCCCCCACCCCCAACAACTCCCACAGCACTTCCCTGAACTGGGAAGAGTCTCGAGGAATCCTGGAGCTGCTGCTGGAGAAAGCACAGAGTGATGAGGGTCGAGCTCGAGCCTGGGGGTCAACGGTGATGGATGAACAGTCCTCCCCGGACACCGGCCATGGATGTAAGAGAGGGGAAGAAGAAGGAAGGAAGTTGTCTTCTGTGATCCCTGACCTTCCTTTGAGCTTATGTAGATCTATGGAATGGAATATCTCTGGCCAATTTTGCTGTCTGTCTAACTCAGCCTCCTATGGGGGGGTCACAGATCTCCCCATAGTGTCTGAGCCGGCAGAGTGAAGGTGCAGCCTTGAAGCCTCAGTAGTTAGAAAAACATTCCACTGTCTTATCAGCCTAGAAGAACACACTGTTGCTAGTTACAAGAAAGCTCACTGAACAAAAAAAAAAAAAAATCAGTAAAAAGAAAAATTGGCTTCATCCTGGCTCAAACCAGGACAGAGAGGTTTTGTTCAAGTTTGTAAGGTGACACCATCCTAGTCGTTTTTGTAACATCAGTTTTACCACATTTACCACTTTCACAGCTCTCCCTTAATCCCTTATTTTCACTATACAGCCAAAACACAACAAGTCCTTTAAGTTATTTTTCCTCAGTGTTAGAATTCTTCATTATTAGTACTTTTTGTATCTCACTGCATAAAAGCAGGATCAGTAAGATTTATGTCCCATGCCTCCCTCCCCTCCTCCTGCTCTTCTCAAGAAAGGAACAGAATATCTGTTTTCCCAGACTAGGAGCTAACCAGCATAATACGAATTTACAGACTGGTTAAATACTTCCTCCTGAAAACTCCAGTGAGGGTTTCAGAATCTAGCTGATTCAACCACCAAACTCAGGGTCATTCAGGACGACCAAATTTCCCTTAGACTAATTTAAAATTAGAAAGAGAAATATTAATCCATTTAACATTTCATTGATCCAAAACTGTTGCAGATTATTGATTTAAACAAGGATTTATATACACACTTATGGCTTAACATCATGGATGACCAGCCAAAGCAAAAGTAAAGAACTTGCACTTAACGTGCAAGTAAAACTATGGGCACAAGAGACTGCCCATGTTTTAAAAATAATTAAGTTGTAATGAAGAAAGGAATATTTTTCTGTGTGTGTCTCACTTTTTTAGTCCAACTCAACAGACACCTACAAACAACAACATCTAATATATCTTGACTCCTGCTTTCTTGGAATATGCTATTGCAGCATGTACCAGTTTTCTCCATCACCTCTTTAGAAGCACAGTTAGATTTCTTCCATTTCAACACCCTTCTCTTAACAGTGGCTAAAAGCCTTCACTCTCAAGCCTCCAAAAATCGTAAGGAATTTCTGAAACTGCTCAGAAATCTAACATGTATCCAACATCCAAAATCATCAGAAAACAGTTTTCAGACTGTATCATAAACATTTTATGTAATCTTGCACACACACAAACCACAAGGATCACAGACACCAGGGTTTCTGAGCCAAAAGGCCCAACAACCTACTACTAAATCTGCACAAACATTATTTCCAAGAGCTACTTGCTTGCTCCTGCTTGGCTTGCTGCCGTATCAGCTTATAAACAGGAAAAAAGTAATGTCACTGAGAAGATCCATACACAAATCCTGCACAATCTAAAAATGGGCAGCTAAACACGTTTCCGAGGGGAATAAAATTCACTTCAAAATGTCAACCTGTAGGTGGGGAAAGAAAACCACCACAATTTAGATCCTGCAAGCATTTGCACATGCCCTTCATGAAAGCAGAAGTATCCATGTGCCTAAAAACCAAATCTTTGCCGACCAAGACCCCAAGCAGACAGTAAACTTAAGTCTCTAATGTTTCCACATTGGAACCTGAATACCCTCCAGGTGCATGGCAGCCGGATGGGTACAGTTACAGAGGGGTAACTTTCAACTGCACTGAAAAAACACACAGCAAACATTTGTGAACTCCCTGCTGCAGTTCCTTGGTGCACATTCAGACACATGGCATGTGCCCATCTATTCTCCAACAGACCCAACTGCTTTATACACACAGTTAACACTACCAGGCCTACTTTGTGGTTTAAGAGCTACTCCCCAGGCTCTCATACAAATAGAACTGATGTGAACAAATACCACGTATGGCTTTTAGTAACTGTAAGACTATTTAGGAGTAGTCATCTTACCAGACAATTTTCCATGGATGCAGATTATGAAGTATTTTAATAAGATTCACTGAATTCATACTTTTCAACACAAAGACTAGCAGAAAATACATAATGTATCTATAACATACTTCAACAGTGTAACTGATGTTCTTTTTTAACTGGTTGCATACCCTTGCGCTGCAGTTGTGTACATTACACAAAAGAATAAAAATTAAAGACAAAAGCAAGCTTTTCTGGTTATTTTTTTTTTTTTTTTTTTGCAATTTAAGTAATTAAGTATGTCATATTATATCATATTATAATGATTAATCATATTATATGTTTACAACTGTTTGCCATCTGGGATTGTCCTGGAAGCTGGTGAGCAAGCCCAAACACTGTAGAGTTGTGAGCTCTGAAATACTACAGTGTTTTATTAAAGGCTGATTATTCTGACAACCCACCTTCAAGAAAACCACACCAGCTGCAGGACAACGTGGCTCGCAACATAGATTATCTGTGTGGATGCAGAACCCCAGTCACTACAAGAGAAATTAGGGAAACATCTTGTCATACTTTACCATCAGACTGATCATAGATGATACTTTTTCATTCGTCATGGCTGTAAAGGGCTTGCACGAGAGGGAGGATGCAGCAGCTCAACCTGAACACAATGCCAGCGATAAAGGAAAGAGCAACCCAGGAGCTTTACAGCTGGGATGCCAGGCTCTCCACTGAGGAAAATCTAGGGAAGAGTGTTTCAAGAATGAACATTTGGAGAACGTGTGTGCATTCGAGAAGCTTGGAAAACAAAAAGGCTGTACATTATCATTGCTTCTGAAAATACCTATGACTGACTATTTCAAAAACCACTTCCTGCACTTTCCCTAAATAAAGCAAAGAACGTATTCTTTGCTCTACATTACACATCAAGTAACTTCTAGAGGGAAACTTCATTTTAAGACATCAGAGCAGAAGAACAACTGTATTTTTCCCCCCAAGAATGGATGATCTTTTCCTCATTCAGGGAGTTCTAACAACTAAGCATTTACAATACTTTGCATACCCAAAGAAGAAAAAAAATATATTTTAGAACAAGCACAGAAGAATGCAACCTGATGGTGTTAAAAAACCCCCAACAATCCCAACAAAAACCAGCACCAAACAGGCAAAAAAAAAGCCAGAAACAACAAAGCAAATAAAACCCAGAAACACAAAGGTAGGAGAAAGCAGCAGCATCATGTTAGAATATTCATGCAAAGGGAGCTCCCACTGCAGACTTCATAAGATGCTCTCCAGCGTTTTTATACTCTACCTTATCTTATACTCTACCTGCATCTTGCATCACATTCACACTTACAACCCTTATGTTTAGGTGACACATCTTCCATCTGAACTTCTGATATGAAGCAGATGCCATACAAGAAAGCACCTGATGTGCAAGAACCAAGAAAAAAAAATATGCAATTTTGTGGGTTGGAAAAGATTTAAGGCCTGCCTTTCTCAGGAAAAAAACATGGGTCAAAAAGATTTTGTGAACATCTGGATTCCATTTTGCCAAGATAATCTGTGGGTGAAAAAAGTGCTGTATAAGCAACAAAACTAAATATTAAAAGGCAAGAAAAAGTTGGTGTGTTTTTTTTTTAAACTGAGGTCAGCTTTTCCAGGGATTTACAATGTTCACAATCATGTTTACTAAAATTCTTCAAAGCAATTTCTCACTTTAACCTTTTTGTGAAAGGGCAAACATATCCTAAAACTGTGATGAGAAAAGCATTGGCGTTTCAGGCTCTACATCTGCCTGAAAGCATGGTAAAGCAGTGAGAGTATAAAGAAGTAAAGACTACAAAATCCATCTTTCTGCCTAACTTTTTCCTGTAGTAATTTCATCTTGGAAAGAAATAGCTCAAGGCTCAAATAGCACATGTGATGTACCTGGGATGCCAACTTCAGATGGATATGACAATGCAAATTTTGTAGCAAATTCACTAAATACAGAAAAATCATGCAGGCGTAAGAGAGAACTGTTTAGGACATGAGCCAAGCTAACACAAACACATCCAAATATATGTGTACTTGTAACTTTTTACATTCCTTTTCTTTGAACTAAGACTCTGTTGCACAGGTGATACCAAGCTGTGTGGTGTGGTTGAAACCCTAGAGGGAAGAGAGGCCATCCAGAGGGACCTAGACAGGCTGGAGAGGTGGGCCAGTGCCAACCTCATGAAGTTCAACGAGGCCAAGTGCAGGGTCCTGCGCCTGGGTTGGCACAACCCCAGGCACAAATACAGGCTGTGGGGAGAATGGATTGTCAGCAGTCCTGAGGAGACGGACTTGGAGGTGCTAGTAGATGAGAAGCTCCACATCAGCCACCAGTGTGTGCTGGAGCCCAGAGAGCCCGTTGTGTCCTGGCCTGCATCAAAAGAAGAGTGGCCAGCAGGGCCAGGGAGGGGATTCTGCCCCTCTACTCTGCTCTAGTGAGATCCCACCTGGAATACTGGGTACAGTTCTGGTGCCCTCAGCACAGGAAAGACATGGAGCTGTTGGAAAGAGTCCAGGGAAGGGCCACCAAGATGATCAAAGGCCTGGAGCACCTCTGCTAGGAAGACAGGCTGAGAGAGTTGGGGCTGCTCAGCCTAGAGAAGAGAAGCCTCTGGGGAGACCTTATAGCACCTTCCAGTACTTCAGAGGGGCTACAGGAAAGCTGTGAGGAGCTTTTCATCAGAGAAGACAGTGATTGGACAAGGGGTAATGGTTTGAAATGGAGAGAGGGGAGATTCAGGTTAGATATTAGGAAGAAA
>NW_009953070.1:71601-76912 GCF_000747805.2 Chaetura pelagica
ACCAGTGTGTGCTGGAGCCCAGAGAGCCAGTTGTGTCCTGGCCTGCATCAAAAGAAGAGTGGCCAGCAGGGCCAGGGAGGGGATTCTGCCCCTCTACTCTGCTCTAGTGAGATCCCACCTGGAATACTGGGTACAGTTCTGGTGCCCTCAGCACAGGAAAGACATGGAGCTGTTGGAAAGGGTCCAGGGAAGGGCCACCAAGATGATCAAAGGCCTGGAGCACCTCTGCTAGGAAGACAGGCTGAGAGAGTTGGGGCTGCTCAGCCTAGAGAAGAGAAGCCTCTGGGGAGACCTTATAGCACCTTCCAGTACTTCAGAGGGGCTACAGGAAAGCTGTGAGGAGCTTTTCATCAGAGAAGACAGTGATTGGACAAGGGGTAATGGTTTGAAATGGAGAGAGGGGAGATTCAGGTTAGATATTAGGAAGAAATTCTTCACTATAATGGTGGTGAGGAACTGGAAAGGGTTGCCCAGGGAGGTTGCTGATGCCCCATCCCTGGAGGTTTTTAAGGCCAGGTTGGACGTGGTTTTGTGCAACTTGGTCTAGTGGTGGGGTTCCCTGCTCATGGCAGGGGGTTTGGAACTTGATCTTTAAGGTCCCTTCCGACCTTCCTGATTCTATGATCGAATCATCAATTATCTGTTACTTTAACTGATGAGACCATCAGTTTCAAAACCAGACAATCTCTAACCAAAACTGTGCAAGACATCAGACCTAAACTGCTTTTCAAATGCAAAACCATGTCATCCTCACTAATGCCTGTGGGGCAACACCAGTAGAAAAATCAACCCACACTGGTATCTAGCACTTCCTCTCTTAAGGAAAATTAATCTCTCCCCCATTTTTAGGCAACTAACAACTTTTAACCAACACAATAGCTAATAAAAGACAGGTGAGTTTACTAACCTAATCAATGGCCAGCTACACTGCAGTTCTGTATTCTGCTTTTCTGAGTAGTGCCCCCAACCCACAGTCCCTCTGACAGTTGAAGGATCAGTTCCAGTATGTCATTCAGTTAAAAGCAACAGATACTGACAATAGCCAACGTCTTGATGGATTAGAACAAAACAATAACTTGGAATTTTTCAGTCCTCTGCTCTTCCATATTTTGTATTTGTAACATGCCATTATAAGCAAAGGTAAAGCTGTTCATGCTGAAAGAATTACAATTAAAAGCTCATAAACCAGTTTGAGCTGGAAGGGACCTTAAGAGATCGTCTAGTTCCAACCCCCCTGCACGGGCAGGGACACCTCCCACCAGACCAGGTTGCTCAAAGCCCCACCTAGCCCGGTTTTGAACACTTCCAAGGAGAGGGCAGCCACAACCTCCCTGGGCA
The DNA here is from genome assembly GCF_000747805.2 of Chaetura pelagica. NCBI lineage: Eukaryota > Metazoa > Chordata > Aves > Apodiformes > Apodidae > Chaetura > Chaetura pelagica. The sequence goes on from NW_009953070.1 coordinate 72,940, forward strand.
ACCTCTGCCAGTGTCTCACCACCCTCATAAAGAAGAATTTCTTCCTAATGTCTAACCTAAATCTCCCCTCTTCCAGGTATAGGCTGTTTGTCCCTTGTCCTGTCACTACATGCCCATGTAAAAAGATCTGAATATTCATTTTATTTTATTAATTTGCCTTAATACATTTATCTTAGTCCCACATTATCTTTAAATATATCGGGGGGAAATACTAACTTTTTTTAGCATTCACTCGAGTTGGTTGGTGCTAGTAGCTAAAAAGTGTACCTCCACAGAATCATCTGGTTGGAAAAGAACATTCAGATCATCAAGCCCAACCATAACCTAACTCCATAAACAACCTAACTCTATCAAGTTCAGTGCTTAAACCATGCCCCTAACCATCATATCTACATATTTTAAACACCTCCAGAGATGGTGGTGATTCAACCATCTTCCTGGGTAGCCTATTCCAGTATTTAATTTCCCTTTCAGTAAAGAAGTTTCTTCTAGTATCTGACCTAAATCTCCCCTTCACACAGTAGCTTCATGGCATAGAACAATTTCAGACCATAAAATTATTATTTCCAGTTCATATAAACACGGTATATTCATTTACCAATGAAAATCAGTTAAATAAAAAAGTATGATAAAGTAGTCACAGAGAATTACTTAAAATGGATGTACACTATCTGAAAATAATTTTTAAGAAAGCACATTTGCTTTTATTTCCCAAATCAATCAAAAAAATATGCAACTCATTTACATTTTACCTCACTTCTTGAAAAAAACATTCAATGTCCACTAACATTAATGCCACGATTACTAAAATCTGTTGAGAATACAACTACTTTACGTAAAAAACAAAGCCGTCCATCTTCCCTTATAATTCTAAACCAGCAAAACTAACACACCAACATTACAATAAATAATTCTGAGATACTAAAGGTAACTACAATCTATAGTGTTCAAGAGAGATTAGTTCTCTGCAACATGTAGAGTGGCAGGTTTACAATACCATAGTAATTCTAATCAAGAACTACCAAAAAGCCACTTCTTCACTTACGAACATCACACTGTAGCTAAATTTGAATAAAGGTGTTGCAATACCAATTTCCAATGTGGAGGTTTTTTCTTTGTTTTTAGTCTATCAAAATCAATCACAACTCTTGTCAACCACCAACATATTTAATGTGTTTCCCTTGTTCTTACTAAGAAATCATTCTTCCACCTTTATTTTATACGGTTACAAAGCCACCAAGGCATCACTGTGACATACATCAGAAAGCTCACATCCATCTCCAGGCATTACAGAATTAAGTATGACAGTCTCTTTAAAGCCACTGTAACAAAATTCCAGCTTGAGAACAAGACCACACACATACCATGCATACATGGTATAACCATGCACAACTGCTAAAGGCACCAAAGCTCACACATGCCGATACAAACATACAAGGAGCTTTGGTCCTTAGATGACAGTGGCTCAGCAAATGTAGCATTAGGCAGAATCACTATGAATGCCAACAGCTTTCTGCAGCACTTAATTGACACACCAGTACTACCTTTACAAGCAAGCCCATCCCTCCACATCCCACAGTCATGTGTACGTTGGAAAGCTGGTACTGACTGACCCTTTCAACAGCAGTTTCAGCTTCTCAGAACAGAAAGCCTTAGAAGATGTCTATGTACCTGCTAAGGTAACTTCACCTCATGTGCATCTGAAACAGTAATTTCAGTTTCAAAGTTATTCTAACTAAAGACTTTGCAACATAAGGAAGGCAAGCAGTATTGATTAAATTTAGCAGTTTACAAGATGATGTCCAAAACACTGACATGCACAACTGAGATGTTTAAGACAAAAGATGCTTTCACCACCTATAGACATGACACCAGTATCTTAAACACACTGTAACTTTCAAAAGCCAACTTTCCAAATGCTGCAAAACCTAAGAATATTAATTCTTAACATTAAAAAAAAAAAAAAGAATTTCCATTATGGACACACTTTTATCTTCCTAGTCAACAACCTTGCCTCAAGCTGGGCTTTTCTTTGTCACGAAGACATGTACCCCCGGGGGATGCAAAGTTTGTTAAGGAAGGTGAAGTGGCTCTTAAGACCAGGATCAATTTCCTGAATGAAACAAAGAACCAGTTCTCCAGTGGAGCATTTTCTAGTCTGATATTCTTTCACTAATTTGACAGCCATGAATAGAAATTTCCCCTTCTGTTGATAAACACAGTTTGGGAGAAAAATACAAGAAGAAACAACAACAAGAAAAAGAACAGGGCATCAGTAAATGTTTTTCTGCTAGGGGAAAAAGAAACAGTAAATATGCTCTCAATCTTACTTGTCCACTACAAAAATTTCACTAACCCTTAATGTTTGAAGATCAGGTCACAATAGTTTTTCATCAGAAGTTAATGTAATAGGACCACCAACAGGAGACTGAGCTTTCAAGAGCACAACCAGGAGGATGCTTAGCAAAACAACCCAAGTTACACCCGATGCCAGAGTTTGATGCATTATTTTTAAGTCTGATAGCAAATACTGGAATGAAATTGGTAGGCTTTCACAAAGTCAAAGGCACAGTCTTTCCCTTTGGAGAAAAAAAAAAAAGAAAAAGGTACAATTCTCAGTCCCAATTTAGAAATCACCTGAATTTATCTGTAAATTATGAGGTTATCTCACAATTGAAAGACAAATCAGAGATATACTACACGAAAACATTTTATGTATTTTTCAGATCACATCTAATCATAAACATTCAACTGCCACTGTGACTTTAGTACATTGTAAAACTTCACACTTTAGGCATCTGCAAGAGCTCTTTTGAGCAAACTGCTTCTGACTATTGCAATTACCATTAACCACAAGGCTTTCAGGCACAGGATTTGTGCTAGTGAATATCAAAACTTCAGGACAGACCCTAAAAGCCCCTTTCATTTCTGTAGAAGAAAAGCCTCAGCATTCCTTAATTCAACAGTCAGGTTTTTGTGCACTACACCTGTGATGAATTCATTTTATGGTAAGTGTTACAGTTATTTTCTTTACCAAGACCTTCCATATCATGGGAAACACAAAAGCTTTTATCTCCCAACTGTAGCATACTAGGTCAGTATGTCTATCAAATTAAGAGCATGGGAAGGTTAGGAGACGTTTTGAGATCAAGCTTTAAGATAAGGTTATCATTTACACCAGGAATGTCCACAGAATTTCAAAACAAAAAGCTGAAACACAGTTTCCACATGAACTATATTAGAAGAATATTTTCCCCCTATATATTTTATTGGGAAAGCTCAAATAGCTAGACAGGAGAGACTGATCTTCCCCATGTGCTATGTGGTCTCAGCACCCAGGAAAAGCTATTTTTGAGCTATACAATAAAATTCAAAGGTAAAAATTCAAGTTCCTCCTCAACTTTCTGCATGGCAATCCTTTAAGCACCACTAGAAAAGACGAGTTAGGTATCTCATTTCTTCACCCTCCAGGCCCACAGAACGATGTCTTGTTTCCTGCTGCTCTCCCATACCATTTACTCATTACTAACTTAACATATACATGAACTGTTTCATTCTTGCCACCATTCACGAACAACAGCTGAGGATAACATCTAAGGCCCCGTTCCTGAAACCACACAAACGCCCGTTTAGGAAACTCCACTGCAGCCCTGGAAGCAGCTCGGGCGTTTTAACAATAACCACACCAAACCAGAGGCTCGGACCTCAGTCCTGAAAACGTCACCGCTCCAAGACAAGTGAATCCCATACCCAAAACCAGTTCCGAAGAGAGACCTTGCAGCTGGTTGTTCCTAATAGGAAACTCAGGACTTCCAAGGGGCAGGTGTTTAGGCCCCCGAAGGCACTCAGCCGAGTTCTTCTCAGAGCTGCACCGACTTTCAAAGTATTTTGGCACTACACGCAGGAACTGGAGGTGACTTACGCCTGTAAAACATCCATTTCCATAGATCTGGGCACCCCGCCGGGAGGGGCT
>NW_009953070.1:79314-88915 GCF_000747805.2 Chaetura pelagica
ATGACGGGTTGCTGTTTTGTTTTTGGAGAAAGGCGGTTCCCCTTGCACGAGGAGAGATGCTGGGAGCGCTTCGAAGGGTTTCCCCTAACGTGGTGAAGGTGCCTCTCCGTGCACGCCTGCATCTCTGTGCTGAAGCAGAATGCTGGGTTTGCCAAACTGATTTAGCTGGATTGGGTTTTCAGGCAAAGGAAATTGATGGTACAACTGATACATACATACCCAAGGAAAAATAACTGTTTTGTTAAATTTACTACCTAGAGCGATACATTTGCTGTCGTCAGTAGAACCACAACAATTCTGTGAGATCTCAATGTGCAGATGGAGAATTTGTTCCATTTTGCACATCACAGCAGTGCCACCTTCTATGCAATGCTGTGAGTGGGAAAGGTTTCCAGAAATCCTGCCTTTGCCAGCGTTACCCTGGCTGTGCCATGCTTTTCCCTCACTCCTTCATTTAATTTGATTGAGGTTTTCACCTAGTGCAGGAAAAGGTGGCCCTGACCCCAGAGGGCACCACCTGTGGGACCTGTAGCCTCTTGCTGGCATGCTTCGTGTGTCTCAGCAAGTATGGAAGGCCATGCAAAGCCCTGCTAGATTTGTTTGCTTGAACTTCACACAGCTGACCCTTCATGGCTCCATCCCCAAATCAGGAAACTCCAGCAGCTCCTCTCTTGTGATCTGGTGGAACACAAAAGGTCTAAAGTACTTTCCAGTCACATCCTGTGCTTGTGTCTTCCGAGGTGTCTGCACCTCTCAGGTTGCTGCTATAGGGCAAGCAAACACAGGTGCCATGAAACTCCTGGCAATACTCAGCAGTAAAAGATGAACACAGCCACTGTTGCTTTATGATGATTCATTTTTCACTCACTTCCTGGGGGGAAGTTGCTTTAGAACTACTCCCATACTGAAAATATTACACAAGACTGCATTCTGGCACACACTCTTCTAGATGCACTTGGTGCAGCCCAGGATATGGTTGTCTTCCTAGGCTGCAAATGCACATTGCTGGCTCATAACCAACTTTTCATTCACCACATCTTTCTCCATGGGGCTGCTCTTGATTAATTTATCTGCCAGTCTGTACTGATACTTGGGCTTGCACCAACTCAGGTGCAGGATTTTCTACTTGTTCCTGTTGACCTTCATGGTGTTCACAGGGGCCCACTCCTCAAGCCTGTCCAGATCCTTCTGGATAGGAACCCTTCCCTCAAGTCCACAGGATCAGAGCGTCCCAATGGTTAGGAAATCTAGTAAGGGTGCTAGGAGACCTGCATGGTTAAAGAAGGAACTACTGGGCAAACTTAAGTGGAAAAGGAAAATCTACAGATCATGGAAGGAGGGGCTGGTCACTTGGGAGGAATATAGGACTGTCGTCAGAGGATGTAGGGAGGCAGTTAGGAAAGCTAAGGCCTCCTTGGAACTTAACCTTGCAAGTCAGGTTAAGGATAATAGAAAGGGCTTTTTCAAATACATAGCTAGCAAAACTAGCACTAGAGGCAATATTGGCCCACTGAGGAATGAGGTGGGAGCCCTGGTGACAGAGGATATAAAGAAGGCAGAGGTGCTAAATGCCTTCTTTGCCTCTGACTTTACTCCTGCAGGATTTCCCCGTGAGCCCCAGATTCATATAGCCCCAGAAGAAGTCAAGATAGAGGAAGAGTTTGACATAGTAGATGAGGATTGGGTTAGGGATCAGTTTGAGTAATCTGGACATCCATAAATCAGATAAAACAAATAAACAAATAAATAAGTGGTTATAATAGAAAAATAAAAATAAAACAAAATATGGGATAATCTGAAATATTCTCTTCCATTTTTTTAAATTTGAACAACAGAAGCTGTTACCTGTCCTACCTTACTCCTAAACACTGAAACCCAGAAAGAAAAAACAAGGGACAAAAAAACCAAACCATTTTACACTCCTACAAAATTACACATATTTATATTTCAAAGAATCATTGCATTCTAATTATTCACAGTACTGCTATGACTTTTCACTCTACTTTGAATTTCTTCCCCTTAATAGCAAGTCTCCTTGCTTTCTCTTTTAATGTAGCAATACTACAGAATCTAAAAGAAGAAAGGTAAAGAAAGAGAGAAAGAAGGATAGACTGAGAGTGAAAAGCCTGACAACTGTGTAACAAACAAGAACATAGTAGAAAAAAAATGTATTGTACTGAAGCTGAAAATTCTTTTTGAAAAATGTCAGAAGACCAGGTAGATTATTAAGCAATACAGTAAGATAATTATTTGTTTGCCTTGTTTGTACAATATTAACTACCTAATTTGTAAGGCATGGTGATAGAATTTAAATGCTAATAAAATCTTAACTGAGCTGATGTAATCACAACAAAACAGATTTTATATGAGTACATATCCTGTGTGGAAGGAACAAAATACCCAGCAGGACCAGAACCCTGGACTTCCACAGGGCAAACTTTGGTCTCCTCAATCATCTATTAAGGGAAATCCCATGGGACAGGGTGCTAGAAAATAAAGGAGCTCAAGATAGCTGGTCAACATTCAAGGACCACTTCTTGCAAGCACAGGATCAGAGTGTCCCAATGGTTAGGAAATCTAGTAAGGGTGCTAGGAGACCTGCATGGTTAAAGAAGGAACTACTGGGCAAACTTAAGTGGAAAAGGAAAATCTACAGATCATGGAAGGAGGGGCTGGTCACGTGGGAGGAATATAGGACTGTTGTCAGAGGATGTAGGGAGGCAATTAGGAAAGCTAAGGCCTCCTTGGAACTTAACCTTGCAAGTCAGGTTAAGGATAATAGAAAGGGCTTTTTCAAATACATAGCTAGCAAAACTAGCAGTAGAGGCAATATTGGCCCATTGAGGAATGAGGTGGGAGCCCTGGTGACAGAGGATATAAAGAAGGCAGAGGTGCTGAATGCCTTCTTTGCCTCTGTCTTCACTCCTGCAGGGTCTCCCTATGAGCCCCAGATTCATATAGCCCCAGAAGAAGTCAAGATAGAGGAAGAGTTTGACATGGTAGATGAGGATTGGGTTAGGGATCAGTTGAGTAATCTGGACATCCATAAATCAATGGGTCCAGATGGAATGCACCCAAGGGTGCTGAGGGAGCTGGCGGAGGTCATTGCTAGGCCACTCTCCATCATCTTCAGTAAGTCATGGGCAACAGGTGAGGTGCCTGAGGACTGGAGGATAGCAAATGTCACTCCAGTCTACAAGAAGGGCAAGAAGGAGGACCCGGGTAACTATAGACCGGTCAGCCTCACCTCCATCCCTGGAAAGGTGATGGAACAACTTGTTCTTGTGACTATCTCCAGGCACATCAAGGACATGGGGGTCATCAAGAGCAGTCAGCATGGTTTTATCAAGGGTAAATCATGTTTGACTAACCTCATAGCCTTCTATGAGGAAATTACTAGGTGGATAGATGATGGTAGAGCGGTAGATGTGGTTTATCTTGATTTCAGTAAAGCATTTGACACCGTCTCCCACCGCATCCTTGTAGATAAGTTGATCAGGTATGGGTTTGGTGATCAGGTAGTGAGGTGGATTAGGAACTGGTTGAAAGGAAGGAGTCAGAGAGTTGTAGTCAATGGGGCAGAATCTGGTTGGAGGTGTGTGACTAGTGGAGTCCCACAGGGGTCGGTACTGGGACCGGTGTTGTTCAACATCTTCATCAACGACCTGGATGAGGGTATAGAATGTACCCTCAGCAAGTTTGCTGATGACACTAAGCTGGGAGGAGTGGCTGACACACCAGAAGGCTGTGCTGCCATTCAGAGAGACTTAGATAGGTTGGAGAGTTGGGCGGGGAGAAACATGATGAAATTCAACAAGGGGAAGTGTAGAGTCTTGCATTTGGGGAAGAACAACACCATGTCCCAGTATAGGTTGGGGGCTGACATCAGAAAGGGCGTGGTTAGTAGGTCAAGAGAGGTTCTCCTCCCCCTCTATTCTGCATTGGTGAGGCCGCATCTGGAGTATTGTGTCCAGTTCTGGGCCCCTCAGTTCAAGAAGGACAGGGAGCTGCTTGAAAGAGTCCAGCGCAGAGCTACAAAGATGATTAAGGGAGTGGAACATCTCCCTTATGAGGAAAGGCTGAGGGAGCTGGGCCTCTTTAGCTTGGAGAAAAGGAGACTGAGGGGTGACCTCATCAATGTTTACAAATATGTAAGGGGTGAGTGTCAGAGGGACGGAGTTAGGCTTTTCTCAGTGATGACCAGTGATAGGACAAGGGGTAATGGGTGTAAATTGGAGCATAGGAGGTTCAAGGTGAATATCCGAAAAAATTTTTTTTACTGTAAGAGTGACAGAGCACTGGAACAGGCTGCCCAGGGAGGTTGTGGAGTCTCCTTCACTGGAGGCATTCAAAACCCACCTGGATGCGTTCCTGTGTGATGTACTCTAGGTGACCCTGCTCTGGCAGGGGGGTTGGACTAGATGATCTTTCGAGGTCCCTTCCAGCCCCTAAGATTCTATGATTCTATGAAGTCCATCAACTGCACCACTCGGTATGGTGTCACCTATAAACCTGCTGAGGTTGCACTTAATCTCACTATCTCTGTAATTTATAAAAATATTGAACAGTACCAATCCCTGTACAGACATCTGACAAGACACCTGACTGATCTCCATTTGGATATTGAGCCATTGACTGTAACTCTTATCCATAATATCACTATTTTCAACACTGGACCACAGTAAGAACCCTGAAAATCCTACCAGTCAACTGATTCTGGCAGACTGTGTGGACATACAGAAATCTAGATTCAAATTTGCTGTTGTTTTGTGGGTTTTTTTGGCAGAATTAGTTATGATGTTGGAAGAAGAAAGCACTCCTGGTCTGCAAGAAAACTTGCATCAGTGTCAGATGTTCCTGTAGTGATTGTTCTGGCGCCAACCCGTGAGGTCTGGATTCACCCAAAGGGAAAAAAAAGTCTACAATACCGAGTGTAGTAGCTTTCTGATAATTGCATTATTTCAAGTTTGTAAACCTTAAAACAAAAAATAAAAGCCACCACAGAGAACAATAAATAAAAAATCACTTGTTTTAAGTTCTCCCCGGGTCTGTTTGATGTAAACTATCAACAAGTTTAACTCTGGACATTTGTTGATGTTTCTGTTTAGAAAAATGAGTTAAGATACCAGTTGTTTTAAACTTGAAGACCATAAGCAGACCTGAAGAAGGCTTTCAGTACACTGCCAAAAGCTTGTCTGTTTTCCAAATACGGTAATTACCCTAATAAAATATTAGGCTAAAGGTATTACCTCTTGTTCTACTTAAGTTAAAAGACACTTGGAAAAAAATCTGGGCATAGCTCTTGTAATTATATTATCTTGAAATGTTTAATTTAAATTTAGAACCAACAGGAAAATGGAAAACTCCAGCTCCAGAAGTAAATTAAGTGCAATGGACCAGTGCTGTCAGGTTACATGTCTGCAAGACTGCTGAGCCATACTGTGCAGAAACAGCCTTCCTGAACTGCCAGGTATTGTGCAGTCTAGAGTGCATGTTAGTCTCTTCTTCCTGGTATCCAGTGATAGGGCGTATGGGAATGGTTCAAAGCTGCATCAGAGAAGCTTTGGACTTGACATTGCAAATAATTTCTGTACCAAGAGGGTGTTCAAACACTGGAACAGGCTTCCTAGAGATGTGGTTGATGCTCCAAGATTGTCAGTGTTCTAAGGGGCATTTGAACAATGCCCTTAATAATATGCTTTAACTTTTGGTTAGCTCTGGTCACCAGTTGGACTAGGTGATCATCGTAGGTCCCCTCCTATTGAACTGTCCTAATTACAGGAGGAAATCTTCCAGTGCTTTCACGCATCTCTAGAGAACCTCTGAGGTTGGTACAAATTAATTTTTGTCTCTAGCAGAGAGTTCTCCATTGTCCAAGTAATAGAGCTATCCTTGCATCCTTGCTGGGCTCTTTTTTTTTTTCTTTTTTTTTTTTTTTTTTCAAGATCCTGTTATCACAGGACATGGTATGCCTTGAAAATAAGTAATACTGTCTCCTGAGAATGTCACCAAAGAAGTGGAGAACTGGATAGACTTCCATAGTCTATTTGACTGAAGTGACCTGCTATTCTCTGTAGAAAAAGATGGGCTTCTACTCAAATTTACTGTTGTTACTGAGACACCTGCACAGGACATGAGCAATTAATTTGTCTAAAAATGAATGGCAAGAGCTCTTTTAGCTCATCTTAAGCTACCCTAAATGTACAGCACATGTCAATACTACGAGATTTTCTGTTTTCCACTGCCTGAGTGTTGCAAGCCTGGCTCCATTGCAGGGAGATAAACTGTGCATATAATGTCTCAGTACCTGCCTCTGTGAGGCTTATTGAAAGGTCCAGTCCTTCAAGCTAGGAGGACTGAAAACAGCCCCGGGATTGTTCCATATCTCATCAGAGACTCATGTTACCTACAGGACAGAGGATGCCAAGCTCACCGCTGTTGCCCTGCATTCTGCCAGGTGCACTGTGAGTATTGGCATAGTAGCCCAGATAAGAGGCTGAGCTCCCCAGTTATTTGTTGGATTTAAAATAAAATCTGATCTTACAAGATGGTTTGTTTGCCTGTTTCTTTTTCAAGGACAGAAGGTCTTGTTCTGGGGCGGAGCTGAGGAAAAGACATATTCCCAAACTCACAGCTATACTTAAAGTATCACAGAATGTTAGGGGTTGGAAGGGACCTCGAGAGGTCATCGATTCCAACATCCCTGCCAGAGCAGGATCACCTATGGCAGATCACACAGAAACACATCCAGAGAGGTCTTGAAAGTCTCTAGAGAAGGCAACTCCACAACTTCCCTGGGCAGCCTGTTCCAGTGCTCTCTAACCCTCACAGTAAAGAAGATTCTCCTCATGTTGAGGTGGAACTTCCTGTGTTCTAGCTTGCATCCACTGCCCCATGTCCTGTCACAGAGTGTGACTGGAGATTGGCCCCTCTTTCTGGACACCCACTCTTCAGATATTTATATACATTAATATGATCCCTTCTCATTCTTCAAGACTAAACAGACCCAGGTCTCTCAACCTTTCCTCATAAGACAGGTGTTCTAGTTCCTAGATCATCCTTGTAGCCCACTGCTGGACTCTCAAGTAAATCCCTGTTCCTCTTGAAATAGGGAGCCCAGAACTGGACACAATACTCCAGATGTGGTCTCACTAGAGAAGAGGGGGAGGAGAATCTCCCTCTATCTGCTGGACACACTCTTCTTAATGCACCCCAGGATACAATTTGCCTTCTTGGCGACAAGGGCACATTGCTATCCCATGGATAACTTCACCAGGACTCCAAGATCCTTTGCCACAGAGCTGCTTGCTAGGAGGTCAATTCCTAATATGTATTGGTGCATGGTGTTATTCTTCCCCAAGTGTAGGACGTTTACATTTACGTTACATTACACTCTACATCTATATTCTTCTTGATCTTCTTTGCCTATCTCTCCAGTCTGTCCCAATATTGCTGAATGACCGCACAGCCTTCTGGTGAATCACCAATTCAACAGCCATGGGATGACTACGTGGAGCATGTCATCACCATCTGTAACACCAGACATAATCCGCCAGGTGGGCAGAGCTCCCAGCCACCCAGCCACCCACAGCCTCCATCACCCTCAAACACTCCAACTGCAGAAGGGCTGCAGAAAGTTTCTGGTTTAAATATTAAAGGTGAAACACCCAAAAAACAGAGGACAGAATTGCTATTATGCCCCCTGCCACCCTCCCAAGGGAAGACAGAAGGGGAATAAGGAAAAGAAACTTAAACTTTAGAAATTTAAACTTTAGAAATTTAAACTAGAAACAGATTTACTACAACACAAGGAAAAAGGGTAAAACATAGAGGAAGAACAGGTAAGTATCTATATACAAAACAGATCTTGAGGATTGCAGGGATATGGGAAAGGCAGGGATATGGGACAGGTAGGGCCGCTCCAGGGGGAGGACCCAGCACCCAATGCAGTTGGAATCTGGAGTGAGCACATGGGAAACTGAAGGAACCAGCACAAGCCACAGTAGGGAGAAAAGAGCAGGAAGGGAGAGGGGCTGGATTCCAGCTCCTGGCTTTTATAGATTGTGACAGGAAGTGGGTGGGAATACTGACCCTTCCAGTTTGTCAGGGGCCTAAGGATTTTCTTTCTGTGTAGGTGTCTAGCACCGTGCCAGCATCTCCCAAACCATAACACCAGGCATCCTGCTGGTGGCCCCCAGCCCCCAAACTGGATGAACCATTTCCAGAAGGATAGAGACCTCCAGACCCTGCAGTCTCAGCTCCATCAGGAGCTGGAGGAGATCTTCATAGGCACAGAGCTGCCAAGCCAGATGCTGGGGGGTCTTCCTCCAAAAATGCACAGACACATTTTTGCAGGTGTGAGCATGCAATGGCACAGGGGGTGGCTCACCATCTGCTGGGCCAGGGGAAGCCTGTGCTGCTGAGGGTGGGAGGGCAGCCCCATGGGCGCTCCCAGTGCTGCAGCTTCCTGAGCAGGGTCTCGCACCCCCAGCCCAGCCCCCTCCAGCAGGCCAGCCAGATCCAGCATGGACAAGCTTCCCAGCACCTCTGCCACTGCTGTTGATGGGAATCCTGGCAGCAAACCCTCTGCTCCTGCTGCCATCCCCATGGAGCAAGAGGAGCCCCAGGTGGAGACAGGAGGGCCTGTGCTCAGGCCCTGCTGTCCCAGCCAGCGCAGTGAATGCTCCCCTGGGGGGCCACAGCAGCCCCCAAGGAGGAAGACTGGCAGCTCCAGCCAACAAGAGGCCAGCACCACATTGGTGACCTGGGAAGGTGCCCTGCAGGTGGCCAGACCAGGACAAGGCCATCAGCCGGGGCATGTGCCAGCCCTCAAGGACTCCCAGCCCCCCAGATCCAACTATCCAAAGAAATGCATAAAAAATACAGAAGAAGTCTCACTGTTGACAACAGTACAGGTGGCTTTCGTGTTATTCTCTTGGGGGAGGTGAGGTGTTAATGCTGACAGGTCCTTCTACAAGTGCTAGGGCCTATTTTATTCCCTCGAAGACAATTGATGTCCAGGGGGATGCTGCGGGTGCAGCCAGACAGGGGGACACAGCTCCCAGCAGGACTCCCCTCAGCTCTGCAACAAGCTGCGCCTTGCCCTCCTCAGGCCCAGCACCTCCTGAGGAGTAACTCCTGCAGCCATAATGCTTGCATACTGGTTGTGGCTCTTGCCAGCCTGGGTGAGGGGAAGTGGCTGTTCAGCCTGCAGGCAGGCAGCTTGGATCAGGTTCTCCCTCCCCCAGGAGAGTGGTCCCTGGCTGCCCATTTCGAGGGGGTCTCAGACCCACGTGGTTTCTCTTACTTCTCTGCTGCAGGATGAAGATGTGCAGCTGAGCCAGAGCTTATGCAGCCTGACGGCCGATCAGCTGGTTGCTGCAGACACAGCGGAAGGTGAGATGCCCCAGCAGCATCCCCAGCAGGTCACAGTAGGTGTTGCAGCACTCGTGCCTGAAGGGGACGACCTGTGTCATGCAGGGGCACACCTGGGGGGAGAGAGGCAGGGCAGGCAGAGGGTGAGCCCGGGCGCACACTGAGCCCCGGCTGCTCCCAGAGCAGCAGCTCAGGGCAGGGCAGGGCTGCCAGACCTGCCAGCTTT
>NW_009953070.1:89068-90022 GCF_000747805.2 Chaetura pelagica
TTCAGAACCTGCTGACTGCAGGAAGTGGCATGGACTGTAGTCTTCATGGCAGGGTTTCCCAGTGCTATTATAAGAAGAATAATTCTTCTCATTTCATGATTGTTGTTACTCCTGAGGAGTAACTCCCACCCCCACCCCCAGCTGAGGACGGCTGACACAGCACCCTTCATTCACACAGTCACACTGAAAATAACTGCCAGTGCTCTTCTGAAATAAAACAAGTGCTTGGACTGATGACTCTGAATGAGGGTAGAAGCTAGGGGCAGGAATGGATGATGGGATGGCACAGCCCCCAGGGTGGTGGATCCTGGGCTTCCCAGATGTGTGATCAGGACGCCTGAGGCCCTTCTACTGTGCTCCCGCAGGGACAGCAACTACAGCTCCTTCCTGCAGGTTCAGGATCAGGCTCCACGGCTGGTGCTTTTGAGGGCCACCAAGGCAAGAGCAGGACAGGAGCACATGCTGGCCAAGAGCACCAGCAAACTTGCAAAGTCCAGGGGGACCTGCCGTTGTGGGCGAGTGCCAGCGGGCGTGGATGGGGCTGAAGCAAAATGCCCCTCTGGGCTTCTCTGTGCTGGGGCAGGCTACGGCCCCAGGGGGTGGGAGACTCTCAGCCAGGGCTGGGCACTGAACAGCCAGCTCCTCCTTGCAGATCCTGGCGTTGCACAGCCAGCGGGGGGAGGCGTCGTGCAGCCACGGGGAGTCCCCACTGACTGCTCCCACCACGCCTGCCCTCGCAGGAGAGCTCTGCAAGGCATCGCCAGTAGGGATGAACACACAGTCACGGGCATGTGTTGCAGGGCACCAAACTAGAGCAGCAGGGAAATGTAGAAGCTGAACACAAGAAATTGTATTAATTCTCTCTCCTGCTGCCTGCAGGAGGGGCTTCCAGGGGCTTGGAGGGTGATGTCATCCGTGATGTGAGCAGCTGATGGATTGTGACCTCACACCCCT
>NW_009953071.1:0-3024 GCF_000747805.2 Chaetura pelagica
GGGAGGGGGGTAATTAATTAGGGAGGGGATAATTAATTAAGGAAGGGTTAGTATGGGAGGGGAGGTTATTAATTAGGGATGGGGAGGGGGGTTAATTAATTAGTGGGTGGGTTAATAAGGGAGGTAGGTTAATTAGGGATTAATTACCTGCTCCTTAATCACCCCCACCCTAATTAACTCCCCTCCATAATTAATTAAGCCGCAATTAATGAGGATTAATTGTGATTAATGGGTTAATGGTGGTAGAGTCATTAATATGGGGCTAATTAATATGGATTTAATAATTAATCAATCATTATTAATTAAATAATGGCGGGTAATTAGGGGCTAATGGGTGTTAATTAAGGGGTTAATGGCCTAATAAGTGGTAGTTAATAGGCTAAGGGGGTTAATTAAGGGGTTAATTGGCTAATAAGTGGTATTAATAGGCTAAGGGGCTAATTAAGGGGTAATTAATTGGCTAAATGGTGTTAATTAGGTTAATAAAGGGGCTAATAGGGGGTCACTGGTGGGTGATTAATGGTTAATTAGTGGGGTTAATTGCATGTGGGGGTTAATTAATGAGGTTAATTGCATGTGGGGGTTAATTAATGAGGTCTCATGACATGGGGGGGTTAATTAATGGGATTAATTACATATAGGGGTTAATTAATGGGGTTAATTGCACGGAGGCCTTAATTAATGAGGCCTAATTGCCCCTGGGGGTTAATGAATGGAGTTAATTGCATGAGGCAGTTAATTAATAAGGCCTAATTTGCACGAAAGGGATTAATTAATGGGATTAATTGCACATGGGGCTAATTAATGAGGCCTAATTGCACATGGGGATTAATTAATGGGGTTAATTGCATATAGGGGTTAATTAATGGGATTAATTGCACGGAGGCCTTAATTAATGAGGTCTAATTGCACCTGGGGTTTAATTAATGAGGTCTAATAGCTTATGGGGGCTAATTAATAGGATTAATTAATGAAAGGGATTGATTAATGGGATTAATTGCACATGGGGGCTAATTAATGAGGCCTAATTGTACATGGGGGTTAATTAATGAGGCCTAATTGCTCCTGGGAGTTAATGGGGTTAATTAATGAGGTCTAATTGCACATGGAGCTTAATTAATGGGGTTAATTGCCCATGGAGCTTAATTAAGGGGGTTAATTACACCACAGGGGTTAATTAATGAGGCCTAATTGCATATAGGGGCTAATTAATGAGGCCTACCAGCACCTGGGGATTAATTAATGAGGCCTACCAGCACCTGGGGATTAATTAATGAGGCCTAATTACATGTAGGGGCCAATTAATGGATTAATTGTACATGGGGGCTAATTAATGAGGCCTAATTGTACATGGAGGCTAATTAATGGGGCCTAATTGCACGTGGAGGTTAATTAATGGGATTAATTGTACATGGGGGCTAATTAATGAGGCCTGATTGCCCCTGGGGGTTAATTAATGAGGCCTAATGGCACGTGGAGCTTAATTAATGAAGCCTAATTGCATAGAGGGGTTAATTAATGGGGTTAATTGCTCAGAGACCTCAATTAATGAGGCCTAATTGCATAGAGGGGTGAATTAATGGGGTTAATGGCTGGGAGATCTTAATTAATGAGGCCTAATTGCCCCTGGGGGTTAATTAATGAGGCCTCGTAGCCTATAGGGGCTAATTAATGGGATTAATTGCACATGGGGGCTAATTAATGAGGCCTAATTGCACGTGGAGCTTAATTAATTGGGTTAATTGCAATGGGGGTTAATTAATGAGGCCTAATTGACCCTTAGGTTTAATTAACGGGGTTAATTCCATGGAGGCCTTAATTAATGAGGCCTAATTGCACAAGGAGCTTAATTAATGGGATTAATTGCACATGGGGGCTAATTAATGAGGCCTAATTGTACATGGGGGTTAATTAATGGGGTTAATTTCATGGAGGCCTTAATTAATTAGGCCAAATTGCCCATGGAGCTTAATTAAGGGGGTTAATTACACCAGGGGGGGTTAATTAATAAGGCCCAATTACACGTGGAGTTTAATTAATGAGGCCTAATTGCATAACGAGTCTAATTAATGGGGCTAATTGGTCAGAGACCTCAATTAATGAGACCTAATTGCATAGAGGGGCTAATTAATGGGGCTAATTGGTCAGAGACCTCAATTAATGAGACCTAATTGCCCCTGGGGGTAAATTACTGAGGCCTAGTAGCCTATGGGGGCTAATTAATGGGATTAATTGCACATGGGGGCTAATTAATTAAGCCTAATTGTACATGGAGGTTAGTTAATGAGGCCTAATAGCACGTGGCTTAATTAAGGGGGTTAATTACAGCAGGGGAATTAATTAATGAGGCCTAATTACATATAGGGGCTAATTAATGAGGCCTGACAGCAGTTGGGGATTAATTAATGAGGCCTAATTGCATAGAGGGGCTAATTAATGGGGCTCATTGCTCAGAGACCTCAATTAATGAGGCCTAATTACCTCTGGGGGCTAATTAAGGAGGCCTAATTGCCCCCGGGAGTTAATTAATGGGGTTAATTCCACGGAGGCCTTAATTAATGAGGCCTAATTGCATAGAGGGGCTAATTAATGGCATTAATTGCTGGGAGATCTCAATTAATGAGGCCTAATTACCTCTGGGGGCTAATTAAGGAGGCCTAATTGCCACCGAGAGTTAATTAATGGGGTTAATTCCACGGAGGCCTTAATTAATGAGGCCTAATTACCTCTGGGGGCTACTTAAGGAGGCCTAATTGCCACCGAGAGTTAATTAATGGGGTTAATTCCACGGAGGCCTTAATTAATGAGGCCTAATTACCTCTGGGGGCTACTTAAGGAGGCCTAATTGCCACCGAGAGTTAATTAATGGGGTTAATTCCACGGAGGCCTTAATTAATGAGGCCTAATTGCATAGAGGAGCTAATTAATGGCATTAGTTGCTGGGAGACCTCAATTAATGAGGCCTAATTGCATAGAGGAGCTAATTAATGGCATTAATTGCTGGGAGACCTCAATTAATGAGGC